>NC_063048.1:27990426-28290426 GCF_018812025.1 Megalobrama amblycephala
GTGATTGTGCCAACTCTATATAGCCTACTACTGTATGCTTCCAAACTTGATTGGTTGATTAGTAAGATTGTGATTCCTATTTCATTACAATGGCAGACCATTTGCCAATTCAGCATATGTTACAAATATTCCATGTCATAGGTATTTTTGGAGTATACATGCAGGTCTGACAGATTTGATAACTGAAATGGATCATTTGCATGTGGAGACTCACACGATGAAAGAATGTTTAGAAGTTGTGAACAGTTTGACAATTTTACTGAGAATCAACTATCTATCGATATACAGTCTATCTATCTATCTATATATATATATATATATATATATATATATATATATATATATATATATATATATATATTGTATCTATATGATATGCTATGGCTAGTTTCATAATTAGCATTTATGTATCCTTAATGCACACAGTTAAAGTTTTGGTTTGTGGTAACAACAGATGGTTTTTGTTGGAAGATTAAATGATCTCTAACACTGTGCTTCTCTAGCAGCACAATAATACATAACAGAAGTCCCAGATACATTCAGCTTAAAATCAAGAGTAGAGTCTTTTGCACCATCTCCTGCGATCTTGAACTGTTTTTCTGCGTATTGACTTTCAGTGACTCCATTCGTGTAAAGCACATATCCGATGAGATTTAGAGCTGTATCACCCTTCAGCTGCTCATACCATAATATCATGTTATAGTCTGGTATTGTGTGAGAACAGGTGAGTTTAACAGGTTCATGAGTTTTAACCAGCAGGTCTTTCTGTGTTTGATTAACTTTGTCACTCAGTGATTCCCCTGTTTGAAAGAGAAGGAAAAGCACATTAAAAATTATGTGGAAGTCTAGAGCCATATGAAAATACATAAAGGAATGATTCTGTACCTGAGATCAAGAATGGCAGTGCTGTGAAATAAATGAAACATACTGTAAATGTCATGTTAATGCTTCAGTGCTGGAGCTCTCAGAGTGATGCACAGAATAAAATACCTAGATCAAACTCTCTCAGTGCTCTCTGAGAAACATAAAGCCTGTCCCACTTCCTTTGATAAATATGTTTTTATATCAGGTTGAAAAGAGACTCCTACTGGTCTTGATAGCAGTTGCACCAATGAGGCACATACAGCCATATTAAAGTTTTTCTCAACTGCTTTCAACAGCCTTACCATTCTCTAACCTGTAAGTTCTGTCACAACTGTTCGCTGGAACATCAGAACTCTGTTGTATGTCTGCAAAATGTAGTTACTCACCCAAAACCTTTAATTTATGCTTCAAAACCTAGTTGGTTCAGTCAGTCAGTCAGTATTGCGTCAGTAAGTTGGCCAATGCCACCAAAATAAAAATAGTTTTTGTCGTCATGCAACCCACACTGGTCGAAATGTTTAAATATTTTTTTCACTATGAAAATATTTGTTATGTACAAATTGCACATGTTTTCTACTTTTTAGTTGACACTGTTTTCTACACTATACAAGAATGTCAGTTTTGTCTAGCTGAATGCTCTTGTGTATTACACTGAGCTTTATACAGATTTCAGCAGTAGGTAATAAAATTACTAGGGAAAGTCAATACTATAGTACACAAAAAAAATTCAAACTGTACTGTATTTACTGAGGTACAGTGTACTTACTGTATTCATACTGTATTAAAAAACACTTGTGCTGCTATGGAGGTGGGATGCGGGTAAGGTTAGGGGCAGGTTTAGTGGTATGGATAGGTTTATGGGTGAGGTAAGGGAAATCTCAACAGTATAATTACAGCTGTATTTTTATTTTATCTTTTTTTAAAAGTACAATGTAAAAATATGTATTCACACAATAAGTGCATTCTATCAAATGATTCATTTACAATACATGTCAGTACAAAGACACCTAATATAAAGCAGGACCAAACTTTTTTATTTATTTATAGCACATTTATTTTTGTAGAAATGTGTTACATCATGTAAACTGAAAATTCGCAGTTGCTTGTTCATTTTTACATATTCTATTACAGTATTACAGTCTTCCCAACACCATACATTCTTACATATATATTGTTCTTCCATGACAAACAACTGTGTATTTTCAGTTTATATTTAACACATTTCTACAGAAATAAACTGCTGTTGCTGTTTGGGGATTTAGACATTCCTCCATGTTCGAAAATGGTTGTGATTGTGCCAACTCTATATAGCCTACTACTGTATGCTTCCAAACTTGATTGGTTGATTAGTAAGATTGTGATTCATATTTCATTACAATGGCAGACCATTTGCCAACTCTATCTATCTATCTACAGTATCTATTTTGTATCTATCTATGCTATGCTATGCTATGGCTAGTTTCATAATTAGCATTTTATTTATCCTAAATGCACACAGTTAAAGTTTTGGTTTGTGGTAAGAACAGATGGTTTTTGTAGGAAGTTTAAATGATCTCTAACACTGTGCTTTGCTAGCAGCACAATAATACATAACAGAAGTCCCAGATACATTCAGCTTAAAATCAAGAGTAGACTCTTTTGCACCATCTCCTGCGATCTTGAACTGTTTTTCTGTGTATTGACTTTCAGTGGTTGGATTCTTGTAAAATACATATCCGATGAGATTTAGAGCTGTATCACCCTTCAGCTGCTCATACCATAATATCATGTTATAGTCTGGTATTGTGTGAGAACAGGTGAGTTTAACAGATTCATGAGTTTTAACCAGCAGGTCTTTCTGCGTTTGATTAACTTTATCACTCAGTGATTCCCCTGTTTGAAAGAGAAGGAAAAGCACATTAAAAACAATGTGGAAGTCTAGAGCCATATGAAAATACATAAAGAAATGATTCTGTACCTGAGATCAAGAATGGCAGTGCTGTGAAATAAATGAAACATACTGTAAATGTCATGGTAGTGCTTCAGTGCTGGAGCTCTCAGAGTGATGCACAGAATAAAATACCTAGAACAAACTCTCTCAGTGCTCTCTGAGAAACATAAAGCCTGACCCACTTCCTTTGATAAATATGTCTTTATATCAGGTGGAAAGGAGACTCCTACTGGTCTTTATAGTAATTGCACCAATGAGGTACATACAGCCATATTAATAAATAATTAAATCTTTTATTGAAGTTTCACGAGTTCGTTTCCTCATAAAATCTTTAAGCTAAAAAGGTTAAGTGTATTTGGCTTGCTGTCCGCTGTGGAGGGGCTCGAGGAAGCAGCTTCAGCTCGAGCTTGGACATACCCCCCCAGGGACTACTAGTGCCTGGAAGAGGAGTATGATAGATGAGATGTCTAAATTATGTGGTGGAGTTGGGGAGGTGGAGGGATATCGAAACAACTGATGCCAGAGCAGGATGAGTAGCTGCTTATATGCTCTGGTCGTTAATTGAAAGATTATGGTTCCCTCCTCTTGAAATTATGTTTGAATTTCACTAATTGAAAGATTAGGTAGGTTCACTCCTCCCGAAATTACATTGTGAACTTCACTACAATGGCAAAACCACCACTGTCAAACTAAGCTACCAAAAAATCAATTTCTACATCCAATATAGAAGTTAATTCAGAGGATTTTTTAAGCTCATGAACATCTCTGTATACACTATTGTAATCGCTTTTACCATAAATCAAATGAATTATTAAAATTAAAAATATATTATTAACCTTTAAATATTTATCTATCCATCTCATCTCATCTATCTATATGCTATGCAATATAGCTAGTTTCATAATTAGCATTTATGTATCCTTAATGCACACAGTTAAAAGTTTTGGTTTGTGGTAATAACAGATGGTTTTTGTAGGAAGATTAAATGATCTCTAACACTGTGCTTTGCTAGCAGCACAATAATACATAACAGAAGTCCCAGATACATTCAGCTTAAAATCAATAGTAGAGTCTTTTGCACCATCTCCTGTGATCTTGAACTGTTTTTCTGCGTATTGACTTTCAGTGACTCCATTCGTGTAAAGCACATATCCAATGAGATTTAGAGCTGTATCACCCTTCAGCTGCTCATACCATAATATCATGTAATAGTCTGGTATTGTGTGAGAGCAGGTGAGTTTAACAGGTTCGTGAGTTTTAACCAGCAGGTCTTTCTGTGTTTGATTAACTTTGTCACTCAGTGATTCCCCTGTTTGAAAGAGAAAGAAAAATGGAAATTAGTGTGAATCTAAGTCTAGAGCCATATGAAAATACATAAAGGAATGATTCTGTACCTGAGATCAAGAATGGCAGTGCTGTGAAATAAATGAAACATACTGTAAATGTCATGGTAGTGCTTCAGTGCTGGAGCTCTCAGAGTGATGCACAGAATAAAATACCTAGAACAAACTCTCTCAGTGCTCTCTGAGAAACATAAAGCCTGTCCCACTTCCTTTGATAAAAATGTCTTTATATCAGATTGATAAGAGACTCCTACTGGACTTGATAGTAATTGCACCAATGAGGTACATACAGCCATATTAATAAATAATTAAAGGTGCCCTAGAATTAAAAAGTGAATTTATCTTGGCATAGTTGAATAACAAGAGTTCAGTACATGGAAATGACATACAGTGAGTCTCAAACTCCATTGTTTCCTCCTTCTTATATAAATCTCATTTGTTTAAAAGACCTCCGAAGAACAGGCGAATCTCAACATAACACCGACTGTTACGTAACAGTCGGGGTGTACGCCCCCAATATTTGCATATGCCAGCCCATGATCAAGGCATTCACAAGGGCAGAATGTCTGGATGTGCACAGCTGAATCATCAGACTAGGTAAGCAAGCAAGGAAAACAGTGAAAAATGGCAGATGGAGCGATAATAACTGACATGATCCATGATAACATGATATTTTTAGTGATATTTGTAAACTGTCTTTCTAAATGTTTCGTTAGCATGTTGCTAATGTACTGTTAAATGTGGTTAAAGTTACCATCGTTTCTTACTGTATTCACGGAGACAAGAGCCGTCGCTATTTTCATTATTAAACACTTGCAGTCTGTATAATGCATAAACACAACTTTATTCTTTATAAATCTCTCCAACAGTGTAGCATTAGCCTTTAGCCACGGATCACAGCCTCAAATTCATTCAGAATCAAATGTAAACAATATAACAGTATACAATACTCACATAATCCGACACATGCATGCAGTATGCATGGCGAACACTTTGTAAAGATCCATTTTGAGGGTTATATTAGCTGTGTAAACTTTGTCTATGCACTGTTTAAGGCAAGCGCGAGCTCCAGGGGCGGAGAGCACGAGATTTAAAGGGACCGCAACCTGAATCGGCGCATTTCTAATTATGCCCCAAAATAGGCAGTTAAAAAAATTAATTAAAAAAAATCTATTGGGTATTTTGAGCTGAAACTTCACAGACACATTCAGGGGACACTTTAGACTTATATTACATCTTGTAAAAAAACATCTGATGGCACCTTTAAATCTTTTACTGAAGTTACAATGGCAAAACCATAGGGTGACCAGACATCCCGAAAAATTCGGGACAGTCCCAAAATCTAAACTGTTGTCCCGAATCCCGAATCTGGCCCTGATTGTCCCGAAAATTATACTAAAGCAAAATCTTGAGAAGTTATTGTCTGATAAACATTAAAAACTGTCTGCGGAGGTTGAGTCGTCCTGCAGCCAGCCCCCGCCGGCTGCTCATTGGCTGCAGCATCTTTTTTCTAAGTTCTAAAAAAAAATACTGTAGGCGGCTAGGCGCAAATTTAGATATGCATGCCCTTTTTGTTTAAGCCTTGATGAAGAGAGCGTAAGTTGCTGCAGCCGCGAGGAGAACAGTGATGCACGCGTAAAGGAGTGATTGATTGTTCGAATCGCAGCACTGTGTACAAAAAAATACTTCACTACACAATTATTTCGTTATTTTCGTTTAAGCTTATTAGCGTTAGGCTATAGAAAGGTCTGATTTATGCACTGTTACTTACAACAGTCATTGTTTTTTTTTTCTTTTCACAATGACATTTGAGTTCATGATTTTAATGTTGTTTTTTTTGTGGCAGACTAAAGACTAATGACAGACTGTTGATCTTTTAATAAAAATATGTTTGGTTCAGGTTTTAAATTCATTATCTTTTATTATAGGCTATAATATTATAGTCTAATATCATAGAACAAACAGGATGTTTTTCACATTGCAGCAAAACAGACTTAAAATACTCCGTCATTTCTTGTCATAGAGACATAAGTAATATATCAATTGAAACTATAGAATGTCTTCTTTTATTTGTGTACACTCAGAGTAAAATCACAATGTTGTGCTTTTTGTAAAATAAAGAAAACTAACATGATGCGTGATCTCTCCTCTCCCTCTGAACGAAGTCCAATCTGATAGTTCTCAGAAAATGAACTGTAACTTATGAATACTAATGACAAAAAAAATGACACTTACGTCTAAAGAAACGTTGAAATGTCAGGTTATAAATCGTGCAAGTCAAATCGAAAACAAACATTCTGTGTTTATGTAATCTGTATGAAAAGTGAGCCATGTCAGAAGTCTGTGATTCAGCTCATTATCCGCTAATGCGGCCACGCCCACGGAGCCAGCGCTATTCAGACGCAAATTCAGAGGCAATACATGCATTCATCGTCTCAATCGTGTATTTATTGTCTTGAAAAGTGTTTATTTGGATGTTAAAGCAATGGTTAGCGATCTCTAGAAGACATGCCGTTAGATCCTAGTTTCTTTTCTTCTTTATATGAATTTGTGGCCTAAAGGTGTACAGAGAGCGCCCTCCGGCTGCAAGTATGAATTGAAAATACCATTCCTGAAATGTCCTCTTCTTCTTTAGAATAATTTGTGGCCTAAAGGTGTACAGAGAGCGCCCTCCGGCTGCAAGTATGAATTAAAAAAACAGTATCCAGCACTCATAGTGATGACAATAAATATTACTTCTCCGTATAGAAAATTGACATAAATATATAAGAATCCATCAATATTTCTCCAAATGTGCATGCTTTTAAGCTAAAAGCCTATATGAAATGCCATAGAGGTAACATAATTGTTCAGACACTTTGCATCACAGAAATACATTTTATTTTAAAGAATATAATAGAATACCATTATTTTAAATTGTAATAATATTTCACAGTATTGCTGTTTATGATGAGCTGAGACATTATTACAGAGGGTTTTTTTCACAGCCTACCTGACTGAAAGGCCTCATTAATATGCAAGTCATTTCAGGTCATTATTATGTGATTCTTTTGTCTTCTCAGGTGTAAATGGCCCATTATTCATGCAGATTCACGCCTCCACGCATACTGTGTTTCTTGACAAAAAGTGTCTTACAAAAACTAAATCAATATATTGTTTTATATGAAGGAGTAGGCAGCATAATTTTTACATAATTCTGAAGCAAAAACTCTAGTCTACAACCTCCAATACCCAAAAGTTTTGTGAACACAGATTTAATATACTTTTTTTGGCCTTATTTCAGTGACTTAAGTTTTTTGTTTTTTCAATAACCACGCATAAACATTATTCCTTCAAAAATACAAACATGTACATACATGTTCCTCACATATTATTGTAGCCTAGTTTGTGCTGAATACAGTGTAATGACACTTTTGTCATTTATATGTTTATGAACAACTGAAAAAAGCACAAATGTCAGGGCATGTCAAAACTTCTCCAAGCCCCAAATCAGCCTCAGACTCCAGAGGGTTAATGCACACAGTTAAAAGTTTTGGTTTGTGGTAACAGATGGTTTTTGTAGGAAGATTAAATGATCTCTAACACTGTGCTTTGCTAGCAGCACAATAATA
This sequence comes from Megalobrama amblycephala, assembly GCF_018812025.1. Classification (NCBI taxonomy): domain Eukaryota; kingdom Metazoa; phylum Chordata; class Actinopteri; order Cypriniformes; family Xenocyprididae; genus Megalobrama; species Megalobrama amblycephala. The sequence goes on from NC_063048.1 coordinate 27,998,175, forward strand.
CATAACAGAAGTCCCAGATACATTCAGCTTGAAATCAAGAGTAGAGTCTTTTGCACCATCTCCTGTGATCTTGAACTGTTTTTCTGCGTATTGACTTTCAGTGACTGCATTCGTGTAACGCACATATCCAATGAGATTTAGAGCTGTATCACCCTTCAGCTGCTCATACCACAATATCATGTAATAGTTCTGGTATTGTGTGAGAGCAGGTGAGTGTAACAGGTTCATGAGTTTTAACCAGCAGGTCTTTCTGTGTTTGATGAACTTTGTCACTCAGTGATTCCCCTGTTTGAAAGAGAAGGAAAAGTGGAAATTAGTGTGAGTCTAAGTCTAGAGCCATATAAAAATACATAAATGATTCTGTACCTGAGATCAAGAATGGCAGTGCTGTGAAATAAATCAAACACGCTGTAAATGTCATGGTAATGCTTCAGTGCTGGAGCTCTCAGAGTGATGCACAGAATAAAATACCTTAGAACAAATAAACTCTCCCAGCACTCTCTGAGGATCGCCCACTCTTTTTGACTGATGTTTCTTAAAATAAGGTTCAAATGAGACTCCTACTGGTCTTAATATTAATTGCACCAAACAAGTTTCAAAGTGTTCACTAACTGTACCATTATAGCAGAAAAATAAATCTGTTCTTTAGTGAAATAGACTTTCAGCATTATATTTAAGGACTGATTTTTTTTTTTTTTTTTTTTGTTTTTATGTACCTTTAAAGAGGTACTTTAAAATGAGCAGTATGGGCTTTCAATATAACTACTACATATTACATTAAAGGGATAGTTCACCCAAAAATGAAAATTTGATGTTTATCTGCTTACCCCCAGCGCATCCAAGATGTAGGTGACTTTGTTTCTTCAGTAGAACACAAATGATGATTTTTAACTCCAACCGCTGCCGTCTGTCAGTCATATAATGGCAGTAGATGGGAACTTCATCTATAAGAGTAAATAAAGCTTGCTTAGACAAATCCAAATTAAACCCTGCAGCTCATGACGACACATTGATGTCCTAAGACACGAAACGATCGGTTTGTGTGAGAAACTGAACAGTATTTATATCATTTTTTACCTCTAATACACCACTATGTCCAACTCCGTTCATGACTCCTTTAGTGATGTCTGATCGCACTCTGACAGCGGCAGTGATGTCTGACACTCATTGAAGTATATGCGCGAGACATCACTGCCGTTGTCAGAGCGCGATCAGACATCACTAAAGGAGTCATGAACGGAGTTGGACATAGTGGTGTTTTAGAGGTAAAAAATGATATAAATACTGTTCGGTTTCTCACACAAACCGATCGTTTCGTGTCTTAGGACATTAATGTGTCGTCATGAGCCGCAGGGTTTAATTTGGATTTGTCTAAGCAAGCTTTATTTACTCTTATAGATGAAGTTCCCATCTACTGCAATTATTTGACTGACAGACGGCAGCGGTTGGAGTTAAAAATCATCATTTGTGTTCTACTGAAGAAAAAATGTCACCTACATCTTGGATGCGCTGGGGGTAAGCAGATAAACATCAGATTTTCATTTTTGGGTGAACTATCCCTTTAAGTCTGACAAATCCTCTCAGTGAAAACTGTCATAGTTGAGTCTCTACCACAGGAACAGGTGTAAATGAACACTTTCGTGTTTCTTTATCTGTTAATCACAGAATCAAATAGATATTAGTTTTTGTAATGAACAGCAGGAATCTAAAACACTGTGTAATATGCAGCACAAAAATACACTGCACTGTCATCAGATGAGAGACTTTTAATGGTCAAAGATCCATCGCTGTTTCCATTCCCAGACATGTCTATTTTGTCTGTGAAATCATTTTCATTGTATCCTGATGTTGCAAGCAAGTATCCCATTAATGTGAACCCATGGTCCATGGTTTTGTCTGTACCAGTTGATTTGATTGTAACTGGGCACACTGTGTCGACACTGGATCTTTGCAGATTCCCCTTGATCTCTGAATCACATCAGGTGGAGACTGGTCGACATTGTAACACAGAGAAAAGCCTGTGGAAAAAAAGAAAAGAAAAATCAAACAAAACAAAAAAATACTTGACAAAAATAATAGTGACTTAAATGCTTAGAGCCTTACCTAAGAGATTGATCTGTGTAAGAGTAAATATGATGACAACTCTCATGTTGACACTCAGTACTTAAAATAATCTAACCTGAAAACTTTAGTGCAGCAACAACAATAATAATAATTAAAAAAAAACACCACAACAAAATCACTGATATGCTGTGGATGTACGCACAAACATGAACAAAGTTCAACTCTGCTGTGAGCTTGTTTAAATCAGGTGGTCAAAATTAGCTGGATTAGCAAGACACAGCTAGCCCCTGCTGGTAAATGTTGTAACTACACCATCTTGAGGCAAAAAGAATTTTTCTCCATTGACGGCCATTTTAATCATCATAGATAGATTATCTATCAGTGCCCAATTTATGGAAAACTTATGGGGGTGATATGGGTTTATATGTAGTGCCTTTTTGAGATAAATTAATTGAATTAAAAATGCAGCATGATTGTCATCAAGTGATAACTTAGTGAGGTCATGTGACAACAATGTAGTTTATTACAGTTAAAAATGTCACAAAAGTCACAAATGTGTATCTTATTTAAATAAGAAAGTGCAGAGAAGTAGTTTGTTTTTGTGAATCTAACAGTAAAATACAGGTTTAGTGGTTTTGTAGCAGGTGAACGAATGCTATCACCTGTTTTAGTGCACACTAAAGATATTATGATGTGATAAAGATGGTTTTTGTGCTGTGTTGTGGGGATTTAACACACTGTGACTCCGTGCTGCACAGAAATAGACTGCGCTGTCGACTGGTGTCAGATTCTTGATTGTTAGTGTGGCACGACTTCTGCCATCTCCATCCAAGCCTGTTTTGTTTTCAAACTCCTTTTCAGGGTTTTTGAAGTTGTTGTTGAGATAACCAAGAAAAATGAATCTTCCCTCATCAGATTGTTTATACCAGAGAATGAGTTCAAAGCCCTGGTCAGAATGTGAGCAAGTGAGAACAGCAGATTCTGTGAGCTTCCTCATCAGGTCTGGAGGAGACTGCTCAACTTTCTGACTTTGTACAAGACCTAAACAGAGTGAAGTGGTGCATAAATGATACATGGACATTTTCAGGAAATTCATTTCTTGCCATTAAATTACATGTTCTTAAGAATCTTACCTGGCAACATGGTGAAGAATACAGCAAACATTATCACCATTGTAACATTTAGCATAGGCAGCCAGTGATGGAAAGCAGCTTAACACCTGCTAACAACACTGAGACAAAATAAAAGTCACGACAAGTGAAAGGAAGTGATGTGTTTTGCTCCAGGAAAGAAACGTCACCTCAATTCGATGCACAACACTATGCTAACCATATTTAATGTATAGCTCTATACTCTTGCTGTACATCTCAACAACAGTATCATTGAGAACATGACGTCTTGTGAGCTATAAAAGAGCAACCTCTGAGAATTAAAAATAGGGTAAAAAAATACTGGGACTGTACAACCATACATACAAAAGAAAAAAAAAACAGATTAGGTTTTAACATTGTATTTTCCTGTATGATATTTAGATACAGTAACAGCATGCATGACCAAATAAACTCACATCCCCAATTTTTATATGTTTGGTCCCACTTTATATTAAGAGTCTTTAAAGGTGGACTCAGTAGATTTTGAAAAACACTGTCTGGAAGTTAGTTGGGCTGACACCAATAACTAACGTGTAACCATGCAGCATTAGGGGGTGTATGACGGTCGAGGAGAGAGGACCCGAGTTTATATTAGAAAAGCTTTCCAGCACTGGAGAGTGCTAAGTGGGAAGGCCTGAAAACAGATGTGGAGGCTGCTTTGATTCCTTCACATGTGAGTAATACTGGGTTTTGATTGTCTGGAGCTGCTGTGCTGTTGGCGACTAACATTGAAAACATTGTATTTACTCTTGTGTATTGTGCGTTAATTTTTTGTGCTTCCTTGTCGTTCATTCATCAACTGCGCTTTATTTTACGTGAAGAATTTTGTTGCGTGTCAGCTGTGATAAACAGACACCCACTCGCACTGCATGTGTAACAGTGGCCAGATAATGAGAGTTGTGCAGTTAAACCACTCGCCTTGCCTGCCAGCAGCGATCGGCCTGGGGTTAAACCACTCGGAGCAGGGTGGTTGGGATTGGAGTGTGACTTTTGGAGGTGAAGCAATGAAGAGAGGGGTGCGTTTGTTTGGGTTGATTTCAAATATCAACAATGTCCAACAGCGTTTTTCAAAATCTACTGATCCCACCTTTAACTACTACTAACATTTAATTTATCATTTGATACAATGCACTTATTGTGTACATACATGTTTTCACAATGTACTTACAGCATGTAATTACAGCTGTAGATAATTTGTAATTACAACCCTTATATCTTAACCACCATCTTTAGACCTGACCTTACAATACAACATGAAGACTAACATTTGTACCTACATTTTCTATGTAAGTACATGTTAGTTAAAGTGTTAACATACATATTAGTAGTTAATATAAAGCGTGACCAAATTTTATTTTGTTTTTCAGACTGTTTCATATGCATTCCTGATGCCTGGAGTTCCTGTAGCTCAGTTACTTTAATTCTCAAAAGAATGTAAATACCCTTAATGAGTCGCTTTGAGTAAATGCCAATACATACACAACACGCTTCTTTGAGCAAGTAAGACATGCTGCTGAAGTACAATAGCATACATAAATCACCCATAGCAGATCTATACAGGTGGAGCTGGGGAAGATGGAGGGTTTCTGAAAGCGTGCTGCAGTTAAGGACCTATCAGCCTGCGCCATTTAGAGTTTCATGACAGAACTTTATATTTGTGACACTCGTCATGTGAACTCCTCTACTCAAAGGTCAGTTGGGAGATATTTCGATCAGCCCAATTGGGTTTCAGAGCTGTTCTGAACATATTTTACTTCTGCTATTGTAACAGAGGCCAGCTAGAAGTCGCTATGCGAGTAAACCTCACTCCTCTGATCTCAAGAGATGGTCTAGCGACTGATGCTAGAGGTTGCAACCTTTAGCCTCCTTGTTAGAACATCCAACTCCCAAGCCGGAGACCCAGGTTCGAGGCCCGCATAGAGTGGGGCAAGTAGTACCTAGGTTAGGGGTTACACTATATATTGTTGCATTTTTCTTTAATTTTCATGTTTTTAATCAAAACATACTATATAAACAAGTGACAAAACCATCTGTGGTTGATTATTGTTTTCATCAAAACTGGCAGAGTCTCAAATACAGTAAACACCACAAGAGCAGGTGCGATTCAAGATATTAAACTTTTCATGTTTTTTTTTTTTTTTTCTTAATAGCAGAATCAAAGAGATGTTTTTGTAATGAACAGCAGGGATCTAAAACACTGTTTAATATGCAGCACAAAAATACACTGCACTGTCATCAGATGAGAGACTTTTAATGGTCAAAGATCCATCGCTATTTCCATTCCCAGACATTTCTATTTTTTCAGTGAACTCTTTTTCTTTGTTCGGACTTTGCACAAGTAAGTATCCCATGAATGTGAACTCTTGACCCTGGTTTTGTCTGTACCAGTTGATTTGATTGTAATTGGACACATTGTGTTGACACCGGATCTTTGCAGATTCTCCTTGTCTCACAATCACATCAGGTGGAGACTGGTCAACTGTGTTACTATGAGAAAATTCTGTGAAAAGAAGAATGACATATTCATTTCACTGTCAAAACAGAAAAGAGAAAAAGTTGGAATACTTTATATATAGTATATAAATATAGACAGAAGCCTACCTGAGAAAATGATCAATGTGACAGTAACTATAATGACAACTCTCATGTTGATATTAAATCTTAAAGATAATATGAGCACATAAGTCCAGCAATGACAGTGTAAAACACTAACAAAACTAAGATGCTGTGAATTTACTTCAGAGGTCGCATTACACTCTATAGTAAATGTGTTGCAGTACAGCTCCACCTATTGAAAAGTAGGCATGTCATATCTCATCAATATTCAACAAAAGATGAAAATTCTGTCATCATTTACTCATATTCATGTTGTTCCATCCAGACCAGTTGCATTTTTTTCATCTGTAACAAAGATTTTGCAGATTGCTTTGCCATACAACAAAAGTGAATTCGGAGTTGCTGAGTTGCAAAAATGTCAAAATATCACTATAAAAACATATACAAGTAATTAATAAGGACCCATATATTATACAATCCAAATGAATTGTGAAAGGAACAGAACAATAATTTTTATAGAAAAACTGTATAACATTTCCTCAGTTATAACCTATGAAATACTGTGAATTGCTCCAGTAAACTTTGTAATTAAAAATCTATAAATTACAACATACTCTAATAAAAAAGTGTTGCCACAACTTAAAATATATAAAGTAGACCTTTGCTTTGATAGATACATACATATAGTGGATGGATGGATGGATGGATGGATGGATGGATGGATGGATGGATGGATGGATAGATAGATAGATAGATAGATAGATAGATAGATAGATAGATAGATAGATAGATAGATAGATAGATAGATAGATAGATAGATAGATAGATAGATAGATAGATAGATAGATAGATAGATAGATAGATGACATAATTTTCATTTTTGGGTGAACTAACCCTTTAATGGGTTTATTCAGGTGCTAAGAATTTTGTGGTAAAGAGGTTTACCAGAAGGTTATTGTAGGAGTGATTAACGGGTCTTTATCACTGTGCTTTGCTGGCAGCACAGTAATACATTGCAGTACTCCCAACAAGATTCCTTTCTAATGTGTAATTAAGAGTAGAGGCTTCTGCACCATCTCCTGTAACGTTGAACTGATTTGCGAATTGGCTTTCAATGGTTGGAGTTTTGTAATATACATATCCAATGAGATTTAGTGTAGTATCACCCTTCAGCTGCTGATACCATAATATCATGCGATAGTCTTTAATGGTGTGCGAACAGATGAGTTGAACTGTTTTCTCAGCGTTTGTTATCAGATGTGTTGGAGTCTGATAAATTTGGTCACTTAATGATTCTCCTGTTTAAAACAGACAAAAATGTATTTAGCAGTAGAAGTTAGTAAAAAAAACATAAACCGAAGGACCAAATAAAGAAATAGTTTACCTGAGGCCCAGAATAGCAGTGTTGTTAAATAAATTAAACACACTATAAATGTCATATTGATGATTCAGTGCTGCAAGAATGACATGAATGAACAACAGTGTATGTGTGTGAGGTCTGAACACGGCATGTGAATGAAGCACATGAGCCTGTTTCATTCCACGTGATATGTGACTTTTTTATTTAGGCTCAAAGGAGACCCCTATTGGTTGTTTCAACAAACCGACTCAAAATCGGCTTGAGTTGTTTGTGTCAGAAAAATAAAAATTACTATATGTTAATGGGCTAAAAACATGCTTTCAATCGAGAAATGGCTTGTGAGACTGAGCACACCAAGAAGAATTTAGTTTATTTGTGTATGGACCAAAATTAATTAAAAAATTATTAAATAAAGTCAAATAATGTGTGTTACAGAGAGTTAGTAGTATTTGGCTTGTCATATGATTTCGATATGTTGATGGATCATGTAGAATAAAACAAATTAAAACAAATTTTTTAAACTATTTTTATGCATTTCTCATGTGAAAAGGTTTAAATTCTGTGTGTAAACTAAAATAATAATACAAAACAAATGCAAATACTTTATCTACTCATCCCTGCATGTAGAAATTCACCCACAGCCAGCAGGCGAGCAGGTGTTAGATGTTTATCTGCAGGGGAAGGACTGCATGTTTTTGTTGAACTTATAGATTGGGCTATACTGCTGTGCATCCTGCTTTGCACAGAAGTAAACGCCACTGTCAGAGCTCTGTACTTTGAAAAGAGTCAGGTCTAAAGATGCCCCATTCCTTGCAGCAGATGCTCTCTTTTCAAAATTCTTTTCCCAGGTGAGTGATTTAACATAGGAATACACTATCTGCTCCAGCGGCTCAGCAGATGTTTGTCTGAACCAGTACATGCTGTTGTGTGATGTTCCAATCTGGGAACATGATATAGTCACATTGAGATCCTCAGTTACAAAGAAATCAGGTGACTGTTTTAATCCCAAATCTGTAAAAGAATGAATTAGTGAAAAAAAGAATGAATTTAAATAAAAATAACATTAGTTTCAATGATTCTGAAAATACACATTTCAAATCAGATAGTTTGAAGGTTAATATATAACAAACTAGCATAAATTTGTAAGTGTTGTGAAATGTGTGATTTAAGTTACAATATTTTTATTTAGCCTACCTAATGGAAGAAGCAAGAGCAAAAGCAGCAAACCAAACATTTTGTTTTTATGAGTGTTGTAAAGAAACTCAGCAGCTATAGCTGCATGTGAGGACATCTAGTGGATTGAACATATAATGCTGGGAAACATTAGTCCCTCCTTCAAAATGATTAAATCTAGCTGCTAAATGAAGTTGTGAGGAAGTGATGTGGCATCTCCATGTTGCAGCTTACATCTTTAAAAGTACTCGTCCCATTCATTTATATTTTTCTTTTAGGCTTTGGGTAAAATAGATTGTGCTGACATCCTGCTGATAACGGCAAAAATGTTAGATCGGATCTCTTTGCTATTGCTATTTACAAAGGCATGTCAGAAGACATGCCTTTGTATCCGAAACTGTATTAGAGTGTCACCCAAAACCATAAAACTGTACTTTTTGTCTGGTACTCAAAATGATATTAAAGAATTAGTTCACATTCAAATTAAAATTTCCTGATAATTTACTCACCCATATGTCATCCAAGATGTGCATGTCTTTTTTTTCTTCAGTCGAAAAGAAATTAAGGTTTTTGATTAAAACATTCCAGGATTTTTCTCCATATAGTGGACTTCAATGGAGCCCAAACGGTTGAAGGTCAAAATTACAGTTTACAGCGATCCCAGACGAGAAATAAGGGTCTTATCTAGAGAAACCATCGCTCATTTTCTAAAAATAAATAAATAAATAAATGCTCATCTTGAACTAGTTCTCTTCTTGAATTCCAGCAGTGTAGACACAGCTATAAGTGTATTACTGCCCTCCACAGGTCAAAGTTTGAACTAAATTGTCATATACAATATGCTAGTGCAAGTATATAACAATTAGTTCAAACTTTAACCTGTGGAGGGCAGTAATATGCTTAGCAGTGTCTACACTGCTGGAATTCAAGAAGAGAACTAGTTCAAGATGAGCATTTATTGTTAAAACTTATATCTTTTTTTTTTTTTTTTTTTTTTTTTTTTAGAAAATGAGCGATGGTTTCTCTAGATAAGACCCTTATTCCTCGTCTGGGATCATGTAAAACGTTTTGAAGCTGCAATGAAACTGTAATTTTGACCTTCAACCATTTGGGCTCCATTGAAGTTCACTATATGGAGAAAAATCCTGGAATATTTCCATCAAAAACCTTAATTTTTTTTCAACTGAAGAAAGAAAGTCATGGACATCTTGGATGACATGGGGGGTGAGTACATTTTAATTTGAAAGTGAACTAATCCTTTAACTAAAAGTCTTCTATCAGCCTGAGAGGTTGACGGGGGAAACCAAGGAACAGCGGAAAGCAGGAGACAAAGTGGTGATGATAAAACAATGAGCAGGGTTTATTGAAGAACATGTTCAATGCTCAAACTTTGACTCACATGGCTACTCTGGGACATAATTTAATGCATTTTCCTTCTATTGTCACTATATTGAACATCTTTTGATGTGCCACTATGTTGCCTATGCTGCCTTGCTTTAACATATTTTCTATGTTGAAAAAGCATCATAAAATATACCCTTTGTGAAGCAGATAACCCCATAATGCATTGCAACCAGATAAATGAGATGAAAGGTTCTTTTGGGGAAATGTATCTAATTAAAATAGACTATTTGATCCAATATTTGTGTATTAATGCAAATTAATGAATTGTGAGAATCAACAACACTGAAAATCAGTTGTGAGTTTACATGAAATGATCATGGAGTGTTACATTTCTGTAAGGCAACTCACTAGGTTTTGGAACAGAGCTATAGAGTATCTAGCAGTGGTTTATCACAGGTGTGAGACCTAACAATAATTCTTAGTAGTAGGTTTTTGTATGGGAGGAACAGATTTGGTATTACCGTGTAATAGGCTGCACAGAAATAAACAGCATTATTTTCTGATGTAGGACTGATCAACATTAAAGTGCCATTAAACTTATTGGCATCCCCCTCTATTTTAATTTTGTTCTCGAAAGCTTTTTCTGGGTATCCAGTGCTACCCAAAAGATATCCCATGAATTCTAACTCTTTGCTCTTGGATTGCTTGTACCACAACAGGCGGTCATAGTCTGGGATTTTGTGGAAGCACTTAATCTCAGGAGATTTTCCATTATTTATTATCAGATCATGAGGTTTCTGGTGAACAGTCTTGTCTGCCTTTTCACCTGTGGAAAGAACAGAAATCACAATTACAAACTTAAAGTTTTATAATTATGAAGAATATTATGACATTGAAAGACTCAACATTACCAAAAAGAATCAACATTACCTGGGACAAATGATGCCAAACTTATATATATAACGAGTTTCAGGAACATTATGAGCTTATAGGTGCTTTAGTAGTAGTGACAGGTCCGATGTGGATTCATCAAGTATGTAGACACCAGAATGCCATGAAGGAAATAAGTGTGTGGAGACACACTGCCCCCAGCTGACAGAAAACTAAGCTGATGCATAACTTTAAAAAATGATTGTGATCTTTGCAAATGTGTAAGGATGTTGTGTCTAACAGGTGAGATCTCAAAAGGTTTTTGTGGGGCACAATGCTCATTTTTAGTACTGTGCTCGTGCAGCACAGAAGTACATGCCATTGTCTTGAGTTTGCCTCAATTTTATAGAGCGAAGATATGCTTCTTTTTCTCCATCTCCACTCACTTCAAAGAGCTCTGTAAATTCTTTCTCAGTAGTTGGTTCTTTATAAAACACATATCCAATGAGTTTAAGATCTGAAGCACCAATCAGCTGCTGATACCACAAAATAGAGACATAGTCAGTAATGTTGTGGCTGCACTTGAGATCCAATGTGCCATTAAGATTCAACAGTAGATCAGGAGGTTTTTGGTGAACTTTACTGCTACTAACAGTTCCTGGACAAAAGGAAATTATGCAATAATTATGAATTATGTAAAACTGTATTCATTTTTAAATATTTATACTATTGATAGCCTATGAATTACCTTTTTGCCAGAGCAGAGAGGCAATAACCACAATTAAAACTCTGATCATGTTGAATGAGCCCCGAATGAGAGTCTGAACTCAAGCCATTTGAGGTAAAAGACACAGGATATGACATCAGACCTCTCAGCTAACAGGGAACATTCTCAGAACTTCAACATTCTGGCAAGGTTTTCTCAAAATTATGAACAAACAGACATAACCTACTATCGTTGCTTGGATACTCGCCAATTTTTGTGTGAATTTGTCCATTCAAGTGCAAGACTTTAAAGAGAACAATAAAGTTTACAGAGGCTTCGTAAATTAATTAAAAATATTAAAAAACAAAACACACCTGATGCACATTGTTTATTCTTCATTTTCTGGAAGTAGAGTTTAAAAACCTTGCTGTATTTTTGTGTAGTTAATTAAAAGAATCACTGGCATCTTTCTCTAAATAAAGTAACTTGAACACACCTGACATTGTAAGCACGACTTCCCAACTCGTAAATACGAAGTTCCCAGGAAGACTTGAACGCACCATTCGGAAGAGAAACGTTAGAGTTAGACTGACTTGGCCTTAGAAACAGCACTGATGAGTAGAAGAGATACTTCAGTGCATAACATTTGCATAACCAAGAAAAAACATTTTAAAAGGGACATTTTGAACATTCTGAGAACATTCAGAAATAATGTTTTCACAACTTAATGGGAACATTAGCATAACATATATATATATTTATAATATATTTTGTTAGCTGAACTATAGCAGATGTTTGGATGGTTAACCACATTATGTCAGATTAATTCACAACACATAAAGACTAAAATTCAGGTGAGTTGATAATCATTTTGTGGTCAAATGTAGCCTGTCAGCAGGTTTTTGTAGAGGTGATACAACACATGTGTGGCACTGTGTAGATGCTGCGCAGAAATATGTGCTGGCATCATTAATATCAAGGTTTTTTATAGTTAAATTGCCATTATTATTTCCATTTCCATCAAGATTGAATTTGTCTTTGAATTCAGGCTCTAACTGAGAAGATTCACCAAGGAGATATCCCAAAAAAACAAGTTGTCTGTCCTGTGTTTGTTTGTACCACAGGATACAAGTATAGGTTGAAATGCTATGGGAGCACTGCAGTACTGGAGACTCCTTAACATTCTCTATCATGTCAGGAGGTTTCTGACGAACTTTGTCACTGAGAGTGGAACCTACAAAAACACCAAAAAAAAAAAAAAAATGATTGAGGCAGTTGAACCGGTGATAATGAATTTCATCTCTACAGATTGGATTTGGAATTAACTGTAGTTTTTTCTGGTATCATATTAGTGAACAGATTTTAGATATAAAAGAAATAACACATACCCTGAATCCAGAGTGAAGAACATAAACAGGTTGCAAAAATTAATTTTATCATAAATTGACTCATGATGAGCCCTTATAAGATCATTGTATGCTGAACACAGTGATGTGTGCAAATGAATGAGATATGAGATTTAAGAAATGTTTCCATCTTGTACAGAGGAGGTCAAACTAAAATGTAAGGTACATGTACACAAAATTACAACACTTCCCTCTGTTGTTCACTTTTCAAACTACATGCCCCCTCCCCCCACAGATTAGAAATGTAACTGAAAAATTAGAATAATTTAAAAAGAAAAATTATTTATGCTCACACACATATTCACATATTACTTTTAATGATGCTCTTACATGTATTATGATTATTTTTTTAATTGGGGAATGGGGACATAAAGCTTCCAAATGGGAAAATAAAAATAAAGATTTACATTTCAGGCTGTCCATCTATCACTATTGTATGTTTGTATGGCCTTAGAAAACATGGAGCACTTTTAAGATAGTTTTATGATGCTTCTGCACTGTTTTTGAAGCTTGAAAGCTCCAGGTTCCACTCATTGTAATTGCATGTTAATACACCAGGGTTTTTGCTGAGAAGGAAGGGAACCCACAGCACTGTGTATACTAGCAGCACAAAAGTACACTGCACTGTCATCAGAGGAAAGATCCTTTAGTTTTAAAACACAGTTTTTATTTGCATTGCCATCCAGATTTGCTTTATCTTTGAATTTATCCTCAACTGTTCCACTAGACATCACAAGGTATCCAATGAGCTCCAACCCTTTGCTACGTGTTTGTTTGTACCAGAGCATGACATTATAAGATGAACTATGAGAACAGTGGAGCTCTTCTGATTGTCCAGGAAATTTGATCCGATCAGTTTCTTTCTGATGTACATCTTGACTGTTTGAAATACCTGTTATAAAAGTGAAAATGTGTAAAAAACTTCAAACAGTTCTGTTTATTCATTTAGCATCTTGATTTATTCAATAATCATTTATTTATATAATGTATTCAAATTATCAATAATTTTTGGAATAGTGATAAAAACCATAATTTCACAAACAATTTGAAGGGTGTGAATAGTCAAATATTTTGTACCTGAGAGACAGAAGAGAAAAGCAACACTGATGAGAGTCTTGATCATGTTGACTTCAGTGTTCAGAAAAGAGATGTGTGTGGACAAACCTTCACCATCACCTTCCCCTCATTTCTTTACAGAGAGAACATAGAGTTTGTTTTGGGTGTAATAATAGCAGGTTAAATTAGTACAAGAAAAGGTGTATGGTTAACACCACCTCCTGCTGTTCATGTGTCAAATTTCAGCTGTGCTACAAATCCCAAAGCTGGATTTCTAAAGGAATAGTTTAAAATTCTGCTATCAATTACTAACCTGCATGAGTTCCAAGTCTGTATAAGTGTACAGAATGTTCATGCTGCTCTTTGCCATACGAAAGCACATAGTTACTATAGGGGAAAAAATGACAAAAACTCTTCTGAAGCCATACAGTATAGCTTTGAATAAGGAAAGTGTTGCGTGTATGGTGTTGTAGAGATGAGGCGTTCACGGGCTTCCACAATAAAAGGGTATTTAATGAACAAAGGAGCAAAGGAAACAAACATAACACTTTACACAACATTAAGAATAGACAAGGAGTGAAGGGAGTGAGTCCATTATAAAGGGTGTGCAGATGATAAAGTCCAGATGCAGGTGATGAGTGATGATGGGGAGATGATGAGGAAGTGAGTGCAGGTGTGGAAACAGGAGGATCATGGGAAATGGAGTCCGGGAAACGAGGGAACTGTGACAGAAAGGGCAGAAGCAGTTTTTATTCACTGATCATTTTCCTTTCCATTGTAGCTCTCAATCTTGTTTATACTTATTGTGTATATTTGAATATTGGATATGGCATATTGGTTCTTGTGTCTGCACCAAGTTTGAAAAGTGTTAACAGGTATACCATGGGAATATTGTGATTATTTATGAAATTAATGAATGATGTATTGTCAATGTGCAGTCATTAAACATTGATCCTGGAACATTATTCCAATCAACCAATCAGATTTGTGAGATTGGTGCACAGTTAATGTCAAGTTTAGGCTTACCTCAAAGGTCAAAGTCTTCCACATGATTCTTGTTTATATAATATCCCTCTGATTTTGCCAAGGAGATGCCATCAAAGATCAACAAAGATGTTGATCCAGGAACATGTTGCACTTGGGGAAATCATGTTCACCAAAATCACACTAATCTGTGAGGCATTTTATAAAGAAAATGTATTCAGATTTTGCTATAAATATGGCTACATGGTTTTGACATGGAACACGTCAAAAAGAATGTGCTGAAAAAGATTTAAACAGTGTTAATGTCATACAAATATACTTTAGTATCTAAATCATTCTATAAGGCTGTATTGTGATGTTGAGCACGAGTGCCACCTGTCTGTGATCTTTTATATCACTTCTCGTGACATTAAAAAGGTTTTTGTACATCTGTGAAGTGATTCTGCTGCACTGTGTTCACTCACTGCACACAAATACAGCGCACTGTCATGAGACTCCAGATTGAGCACAGTAAGAAAACCCTTCTCTGCAGATTCATGATTGACTGAATATTTTTCTTTGTTGAGTTTTCCAAATTCCTTGGTGCCATAACTTGTTGTGTACACTATGAGCTCCATAGTTTGTCCTTGATGCTGAATGAACCAGTACATTGTGTTGTAATTAGCATCTTTTGTGTGACTGCAAGTCAGAGTGGCATTATCCTTAAGAGGTAACATTATGGTTGGAGACTGTGTAATATCATCAGCAAAACCTGGCAAAAAAAAGAGAGAAGTCTGCAATGAAATCTCTATAACTGATCAAGAAATTTTAACAGTTAACATAAATGCAGTTCAAATATGATTTAAATGCTCGTTTATCAATCAGATTGTCAAATACCTGAGCTCCACTGAAAGTGATATTATCAAACAAACTACAACTGGGTTCATCTTGTCACTTGGTTTCAAAACGATGCCAAACTTGGAGGAATATAAGATTTTTTTTCTGATGTGTCAACACAATGTGTGTCATCTTTCATTTGCTGTCACTAAACAGAAGAGGTGTGACCACTGCCTCTAGGGTATCAATACATCATATGACGTGTAGAGGTGAAAGTTCTGGGTCGTGTTCAAAACCAACAAGTAAAGCAGCACAGCAAATTTTGGTATGTGTGTGCAAACAGTTTAGATGCAAGTTCCAGCAGTTGGATAAATCTGGTAACACTTGACTTACTTCAGCATGCACTCTAATGTTAATTAATGCATTAATAATGAAACATGTAGTTAAAGCTGCTGTTATTCATGCATGAATCCACAGGACTCCAGTCGTAGTTAAGGATAGCTCTTCATTGGTTCATGATTAGTTCATATTTTTACTAATCATGAGTTAATGTTGAAGTAAGTATTAATTCAGGTATTGGTACATGATTATTCATGTACCTTTATTGTAAAATGTTACCATAAATCTTTTATGAAATAGTTGCAAAGAGGAAGTCAATGGAAAGTGAATGGCTGGAAACAGTTAAAGATTTCATCCAAAAATGTAAATTCTGTCATCAATTCTGTCATTCTGTCATTCAGTCTGAGGGTGTTGGTAGTCAGAGTCACATTATTTCTTCCATCTTCACTCAATTTGAAAAAAAATTTTAAGCCCCGATGTTTACGAGTTGGGGCATGTCAGTGAGAAACGTGGCGGAATACAATATTTATAGGTATTTAGCACTGACATTGTCAGGCTTTTTCATTTACAACAAATTAAGCTAATTACCTGCACAAAAACATAATGGCATTGCAATATAAAAATATAATATGTAATGATAAAGTTTACAGTGGCTTCATAAAATAATTAAAAACATAAAAAAACAAAATACACCTGTTCAAATTGTTTATTCTTCATTTTCTGGAAGTAAAGTTTAAAAACCTTGCTGTATTTTTGTGTCCATTTAAACAGACTGCAAAGTTGTAAAGCTGAAAGTGCATCATAAATAAAGTACACCAGGTACGAAAAGTTACGGTACGAAAGTGACTTGACACCTGACGTCATAAACACGACTTCCCAACTCGTAAATACGAAGTTCCTATTACTTGAATGCTCCGTTACGAAGAGAAACCATTAGACAGACTCACCTTAGAAACAGCACTGACGAGTAGAAGAGATACTTCAGTGGGCCTTTAACATTTGCATAACCAAGAAAAAACGTTTTAAAAGGGACATTTTGAAAGTTCGGAGAACATTCAGAAATAATGTTTTCACAACTTAATGGGAACATTAGCATAACATAGATATATTTTGTTAGCTGAACTATAGCAGATGTTTGGATGGTTAACCACATTATGTCAGATTAATTCACAACACATAAAGACTAAAATTCAGGTGAATTGATAATCAGTTTGTGGTCAAATGTAGCCTGTCAGCAGGTTTTTGTAGAGGTGATACAACACATGTGTGGCACTGTGTAGATGCTGCGCAGAAATATGTGCCGGCATCATTAAACTCAAGGTTTTTTATAGTTAAATTGCCATTATCATTTCCCTTTCCATTTAGCTCGAATTTGTCTTTGAATTACAGGCTCTAACTGAGGCTCTGAACCAACAAGATATCCCAAAAGAACAAGCTGTCTGTCCTGTGTTTGTTTGTACCACAGGATACAATTATAGGTTGAAATGCTATGGGAGCACTGCAGTACTGGAGACTCCTTAACATTCTCTATCATGTCAGGAGGTTTCTGACGAACTTTGTCACTGAGAGTGGAACCTACAAAAACAAAATGATTGATGGAGTTTAAGCGATGATAATGAATTTCATCTCTACAGACTGGATTTGCTGATATCATATTAATGAACAGATTTTATATATAAAAGAAATAACACATACCCTGAATCCAGAGTGAAGAACATAAACAGGTTGCAAAAATTAATTTTATCATAAATTGACTCATGATGAGCCCTTATAAGATCATTGTATGCTGAACACAGTGATGTGAGCCGTTGCTAATGCAAATGAATGAGATATGAGATTTAAGAAATGTTTCCATCTTGTACAGAGGAGGTCATACTAAAATGTAAGCTACATGTACACACAATTACAACACTTCCCTCTGTTGTTCACTTTTCAAACTACAACATGTTTTGTTCTGTTTTTTTTCCCAGATTAGAAATGTAATTGAAAAATTAGAATAATTTAAAAATGAAAATTATTTAATATCACTCTCATGCTCATACACATATTCACATATTACTTTTAATGATGCTCATACATGTATTATGATTTATTTATTTTTTAATTGGGGAATGGGGACATAAAGCTCCCAAATGGGAAAATAAAAATAAAGATTTACATTTCAGGCTGTCCATCGTATCAAAACTATGTTTGTATGCCTTAGAAAATATGGAGCACTTTTAGCATAGTTTTATGATGCTTCTGCACTGTTTTTGAAGCTTGAAAGCTCCAGGTTCCACTCATTGTAATTGCATGTTAATACACCAGGGTTTTTGCTGAGAAGGAAGGGAACCCACAGCACTGTGTATACTAGCAGCGCAAAAGTACACTGCACTGTCATCAGATGAAAGATCCTTTAGTTTTAAAACACTGTTTTTATTTGCATTGCCATCCAGATTTGCTTTATCTTTGAATTTATCCTCAACTGTTTCACCAGAGCCAACAAGGTGTCCAATGAGCTCCAACCCTTTGCTACGTGTTTGTTTGTACCAGAGCATGACATTATAAGAAGATGAACTATGAGAACAGTGGAGCTCTTCTGATTGTCCAGGAAATTTGATCCGATCAGTTTCATTCTGATGCACATCTTGACTGTTTGAAATACCTGTTATAAAAGTGAAAATGTGTAAATAACTTCAAACAGTTCCTGTTTATTTCATTTAGCATCTTGATTTATTCAATAATCATTTATTTATATAATGTATTCAAATTATTATTAATTTTTGAAATAGTGTTAAAACCCATAATTTCACAAACAATTTGAAGGGTGTGAATAGTCAAATATTTTGTACCTGAGAGACAGAAGAGAAAAGCAACACTGATGAGAGTCTTGATCATGTTGACTTCAATGTTCAGAAAAGAGATGTGTGTGGACAAACCTTCACCATCACCTTCCCCTCATTTCCTTATAGAGAGAACATAGAGTTTGTTTTGGGTGTAATAATAGCAGGTTAAATTAGTACAAGAAAAGGTGTATGGTTAACACCACCTCCTGCTGTTCATGTGTCAAATTTCAGCTGATGTGCTACAAATCCCAAAGCTGGATTTCTAAAGGAATAGTTTAAAATTCTGCTATCAATTACTAACCTGCATGAGTTCCAAGTCTGAATAAGTGTACAGAATGTTCATGCTGCTCTTTGCCATATGAAAGCACATAGTTACTATACGGGAAAAAAGGACAAAAACTCTTCTGAAGCCATACAGTATAGCTTTGAGTAAGGAAAGTGTTGCGTGTATGTTGTTGTAGAGATGAGGCGTTCACGGGCTTCCACAATAAAAGGGTATTTAATGAACAAAGGAGCAAAGGAAACAAACATAACACTTTACACAACATTAAGAATAGACAAGGAGTGAAGGGAGTGAGTCCATTATAAAGGGTGTGCAGATGATAAAGTCCAGGTGCAGGTGATGAGTGATGATGGGGAGATGACGAGGAAGTGAGTGCAGGTGTGGAAACAGGAGGATCATGGGAAATGGAGTCCGGGAAACGAGGGAACTGTGACAGAAAGGTCAGAAGCAGTTTTTATTCACTGATAATTTTCCTTTCCATTGTAGCTCTCAATCTTGTTTACACTTATTGTGCATATTTGAATATGGGATATGGCATATTGGTTCTTGTGTCTGCACCAAGTTTGAAAAGTGTTAACAGGTATACCATGGGAATATTGTGATTATTTATGAAATTAATGAATGATGTATTGTCAATGTGCAGTAATTAAAGTTTGATCCTGGAACAATATTTCAATCAACCAATCAGATTTGTGAGATTGGTTTACAGTTAATGTCAAGTTTAGGCTTACCTCAAAGGTCAAAATCTTCCACATGATTCTTGTTTATATAATATCCCTCTGATTTTGCCAAGGAAGGCATGTTCCTGGATCAACATATTTAGTAAACAACATTCCTGTCTGAAAATGTTGTCCCTTCCCCTGCACCAAACCCCATGAGTTATCCCTAAAATGATACTGTGTGATAGCTGAATAACAGTGATGTAGAAGTACCTAACCCTTGTTGTAAGCCTAAACTTGACATAAACTGTAAACTTGTCCCTCAAATCTGATTGGTTGATTGGAATGTTGTTCCAGGATCAAAAAAGATGTTGATCCAGGAACATGTTGCACTTGGTGAAATCACGTTCACCAAAATCATGCTAATCTGAGGCATTTTGTAAAGAAAATGTATTCAGATTTTGCTATAAATATGGCTACATGGTTTTGACATGGAACACGTCAAAAAGAATGTGCTGAAAAAGATTTAAACAGTGTTAATGTCATACAAATATACTTTAGTATCTAAATCATTTTATAAGGCTGTATTGTGATGTTGAGCACGAGTGCCACCTGTCTGTGATCTTTTATATCACTTCTCATGACAGATTAAAAAAAGGGGGGTTTTTGTACATCTGTGAAGTGATTCTGCTGCACTGTGTTCACTCACTGCACACAAATACAGCGCACTGTCATGAGACTCCAGATTGAGCACAGTAAGAAAACCCTTCTCTGCAGATTCATGATTGACTGAATATTTTTCTTTGTTGAGTTTTCCAAATTCCTTTGTGCCAAAACTTGTTGTGTACACTATGAGCTCCATAGCTTGTCCTTGATGCTGAATGAACCAGTACATTCTGTCATAAGTAGCATCTTTTGTGTGACTGCAAGTCAGAGTGGCATTATCCTTAAGAGGTAACATTATGGTTGGAGACTGTGTAATATCATCAGCAAAACCTGGCAAAAACAAGAGAGAAGTCTGCAATGAAATCTCTATAACTGATCAAGAAATTTTAACAGTTAACATAAATGCAGTTCAAATATGATTTAAATGCTCGTTTATCAATCAGATTGTCAAATACCTGAGCTCCACTGAAGTGATATTATCAAACAAACTACAACTGGGTTCATCTTGCCACTTGGTTTCAAAACGATGCCAAACTTGGAGGAATATACGATTTTTTTTCTGATGTGTCAACGCAATGTGTGTCATCTTTCATTTGCTGTCACTAAACTGAAGAGGTGTGACCACTGCCTCTAGGGTATCAATACATCATATGATGTGTAGAGGTGAAAGTTCTGGGTCGTGTTCAAAACCAACAAGTAAAGCAGCACAGCAAATTTTGGTATGTGTGTGCAAACGGTTTAAATGCAAATTCCAGCAATTGGATAAATCTGGTAACACTTGACTTACTTCAGCATGTACTCACTAATGTTAATTAATGCATTAATAATGAAACATGTAGTTAAAGCTGCTGTTATTCATGCATGAATCCACAGGACTCCAGTCGTAGTTAAGGATAGCTCTTCACTGATTCATGATTAGTTCATATTTTTACTAATCATGAGTTAATGTTGAAGTAAGTATTAATTCAGGTATTGGTACATGATTATTCATGTACCTTTTATTGTAAAATGTTACCATAAATCTTTTATAAAATAGTTGCAAAGAGGAAGTCAATGGAAAGTGAATGGCTGGAAACAGTTAAAGATTTCATCCAAAAATGTAAATTCTGTCATCAGTTCTGTCATTCTGTCATTCAGTCTGAGGGTGTTGATAGTCAGAGTCACATTATTTCTTCCATCTTCACTCAATTTGAAAAAAAAATTTAAGCCCCGATGTCTACGAGTTGGGGCGTGTCAGTGAGAAACGTGGCTGAATACCACAATATTTACTGACATTGTCAGGCTTTTTCATTTACAACAAATTAAGCTAATTACCTGCAAAAAAAACATTGGCATTGCAATATAAAAATATAATATGTAATGATAAAGTTTACAGTGGCTTCATAAAATAATTAAAAACAGAAAGAAAAAAAACACACCTGATCCACATTGTTTATTCTTCATATTCTGGAAGTAAAGTTTAAAAACCTTGCTGTATTTTTGTGTCCATTTAAACAGACTGTAAAACAGTTGTAAAGCTGAAAGTGTCACGGAAAGAATGACAGATGCAAGTGCAAGTTAATCTCTTTATTAGAGCTTCACACCAGAGTAGTCATCAAAACGAGAAAAGACAGTAGCAGGAGAGTGGTGACGCAGGGACTTCGATGGGCAGCTGGAATCCTGTGGTGAGGTGAGATGGTGTCGTGAGCCCGTGAGTCCGTGCGTCCGAATCCGTGAGTGCAATCCAAAGTGAGAGTCCGACGGAGAACAGGAACAGGAAACAACGACGAGGTAATCCACTCCGGGGAACAAACAACACGAGAGAGCACAGGACACAACACCAGGATTCCAAACAACGATCTGACAAACACGAGACGAAAGACAAGGCGTTAAATAGGCAGATAATGATTGCACACAGCTGCCGCTGATCAACAATCAGCGGCGACGCCCACACAGAACAATCAACCAGACACAAACACACAGACACCAGAATGAGACAGCGGATTGATCAACCGTGACAGTACCCTCCCTCCTAGGAACGCCTCACGGCGTTCCCAGAACCACCTACCTGTTGATTGTAATCATCGATAAGGGAGTGATCCAGGATGTCCCTAGCAGGAACCCAACTTCTCTCCTCCGGACCGTAACCTTCCCAGTCCACCAAGTACTGGAATCCACGTCCCCTCCGCCTTGAGTCCAGAATACGATTGACCGAATAAGTGGGTTCCCCGTCTACGAGTCGCGGCGGTGGGGGAACCGGAGTGGGCGGATTAAGATGTGAATGAAACACAGGTTTAATTTTGGAGACATGAAAGGCGGAATGAATTCTCCTGTACGCTGGAGGAAGTTTGAGTCGGACTGCCACCGGACTAATGATCTTGGTGACAGGGAACGGGCCGATAAATTTGGGAGCTAACTTGTTAGAAACGGAGCGGAGCGGAATATTCTTGGTAGAAAGCCACACTTTTTGACCCACGACGTATACGGGAGGCTTCGACCGGTGGCGATCAGTCTTAGCCTTGGTGCGCGCCCTCACCTGCAGAAGAGTCTCACGGGCTCTACTCCAAGTGCGGTGGCACCTCTGGACAAAGGCGTGAGCGGAGGGGACCGCGACTTCGGACTCCAGACTGGGAAAAACAGGTGGCTGGTAACCTACACTACCTTCAAACGGTGAGAGGCCCATGGAAGACACTGGTAACGAATTATGTGCGTACTCAATCATAGAGAGTTGTTGGCTCCAGGAGGAAGGATTCTTGGAAGCCAAACATCGCAACATTCTCTCTAAATCTTGGTTGGCTCTCTCGGTTTGACCATTGGTCTGGGGATGGAACCCAGATGAAAGACTGACAGTCGCCCCCAGTAATCTACAAAACTCTCGCCAAAATTTGGACACAAATTGGGGACCCCTGTCGGACACCACATCTACCGGGAGGCCATGTAACCGAAAGATGTGGTCAACGACAGTTACCGCTGTCTCCTTAGCAGAGGGTAATTTGGTTAAGGGAATGAAATGAGTCGCCTTCGAGAACCGGTCCACTACGGTCAAAACGACCGTGTACCCCTGAGAGGGTGGGAGGGCGGTGACAAAATCTAGCGCGATGTGGGACCAGGGTCTCGAAGGGACAGACAGCGGTTGGAGTAACCCATCTGGGGGTCGGTTGGAAGTCTTACCAGTGGCGCAAACCGAGCAAGCCAAAACAAAACTGCGAATGTCACGAGCCATGGCAGGCCACCAGAATCGTTGCTTAACCAAAAACCTGGTACGATTAACCCCTGGATGACAAGCTACGTTGGAACAGTGACCCCATTTGATAACGCAGGACCTCAACTTCTCCGGCACAAATAAACGATTCGGTGGGCAACCGGGCGGAGGCGTTACCCCTTCTAAGGCCACCAAGACCTTCGATTCGACCTCCCATGTAAGAGTGGAGACCACTAATGTCTCAGGAAGAATACACTCGGGAGTAGACGGGCGTTCGGAAGGGTCAAAAATGCGAGATAAAGAATCGGGCTTGATGTTCTTGGAGCCCGGGCGGTACGAGAGAGAAAAATCAAATCGTCCGAAAAAAAGTGCCCACCGAGCCTGCCTGGAGTTAAGTCTTTTAGCTGATCGGATATACTCTAAGTTCTTGTGATCCATCCAAACGATAAAAGGTACCCCAGAACCTTCCAACCAATGTCGCCACTCTTCCAACGCTAATTTGACTGCCAACAACTCTCTGTTACCAATGTCGTAATTGCGTTCGGCGGGAGACAAACGATGAGAAAAATACGCGCAAGGGTGCATCTTATCGTCTGTGGGAGAACACTGAGATAACACTGCACCTACCCCCACCTCTGACGCGTCGACCTCCACCACGAACTGACGTGAGGAATCAGGGGCAATGAGAATGGGAGCCGAAACGAAGCGACTCTTCAGTTTGGTAAATGCAGCCACCGCTGCATCGGACCACCTGAACGTCGTTCTGGGGGAGGTCAAGGCGGTCAGAGGCGTGGCTAGTTGGCTGAAATTGCGAATAAACCGCCGGTAAAAATTGGCGAACCCCAGAAACCTCTGTAGGGCCTTACGGGAATCTGGACTTGGCCAATCCACCACAGCCTTAACCTTGTCAGGATCCATGCGCACTCCCTCAGACGAGACGATGTACCCTAGGAAAGAAACAGACTGTGCATGAAAATCGCATTTCTCCGCCTTGAAAAAAAGCCCATTCTCTAACAGACGTTGAAGCACTCGTCTGACGTGTTGCACATGTTCCTGGAGAGATGAAGAAAAAATCAATATGTCATCCAGGTAGACATAAATGAACTGGTCGACCATATCTCTCAACACGTCATTGACGAGTGCCTGGAAGACTGCCGGGGAGTTGGACAGCCCGAAGGGCATGACCAAGTATTCAAAGTGCCCCCTAGGGGTGTTAAAAGCGGTCTTCCATTCATCCCCCTTCCTGATGCGAACCAAATGATAAGCGTTTCTTAAGTCCAATTTAGTGAAAATGGATGCTCCTTGCAACCTCTCAAAGGCTGAAGACATCAACGGCAAAGGATAAGTATTCTTTACCGTGATGTTATTCAGCCCTCGGTAATCAATACAAGGTCGCAAGGAACCATCCTTCTTACCCACAAAAAAGAACCCCGCCCCCGCTGGAGAAGAGGAAGGACGGATGAACCCCGCTGCCAGAGAATCAGAAATATATTTCTCCATGGCCTCCCTCTCGGGAGCGGACAGAGAGTATAATTTGCCTTTAGGCGGAGACTTACCGGGCACTAAATCTATAGCACAGTCGTAGGGACGGTGCGGAGGAAGAGAAGCAGCACGGGACTTACTGAACACTTCCTTCAGATCCAAGTACTCCGCGGGCACGTTTGACAAATCCACCGCCTCTTCCTGTAACACAGAAGCAGACACAGTGGAACAAGCAGACAAAAGACAAGACCTGTGACAATGAGTGCTCCACTCCGTGATGGAGTGCTGCTGCCAGTCGACCTTGGGGTTGTGTTCAGTGAGCCAAGGGTGTCCGAGTACAATGGGTGCCAGTGGGGAGTCCATGAGAAGAAACTTGATGCTTTCGGTGTGGTTGCCAGACGTGATGAGAGTAATGGAATCGGTAGACTGAGAAATGTTGGGGAGCCATTGTCCGTTGAGTGCGTTGACTGTGATCTGCTGGTTGAGTAGAGTGGTGGGTAAGTTGTTGTTGCGTGCAAAGCCGGTGTCCATGAAGTTCCCCGCAGCCCCAGAGTCTAGGAGTGCCTGGCAGGTGAGGTTGTGTGTGGCCCATCTCAGTCTTACCGGAAGGAGAGTGGATGGTGAGGACTTCTCGGCGGAGATCCCACCCGATAGTAGCCTCTTCATTACTACCGGGCTTGGTCTTTTACTGGACATGACCGTAGGAAGTGGCCCGTTCCGCCGCAGTACAAACATAATCCCTGGGATCTCCGCCTTTCTCTCTCCTCCCGGGAAAGCCGAGCTCTCCCTACCTGCATGGGTTCAGGATCGGATGAAGGGCCGACCGTGTCCGCTGAGCTGGCCGACCGTCCCTCCGCTCCACGGGAAACAGGACTGGGAAGAGCAAGACGCTCCAGCCGCTGGAGGCGAGCATCCACTCGTAAGGCGAGATCGATGAGTCCATTGAGGGTTTGAGGAAGGTCCAACACGTAGATCTCTCTGTGGACACGGTCGGCCAACCCATGCAGGAATACATCCCACTGCGCCTCCTCGTTCCATCGGCACTCCGCCGCCAGGGTGCGGAACTCAATAGAGTATTCGGCGACCGTGCGATTTCCTTGTCTGAGCTCAGTGAGTTGTCGAGCGGCGTCCTTGCCCGCCACCGCACGGTCAAACACCCTCTTCATCTCGGCGGCGAGTGCCTGGAACGAGGCGCAACACGGGTCCTGGTTCTCCCACACCGCCGTTCCCCACAAAGCAGTCCCCCCTGACCAGTCAAAAGCGTCAGTACGAACGCCACCTTGGATTCTTCTCTTTCAAATGTGCGTGGCTGCAATGAGAAATGCATGGAACATCTGGTCAAGAAGGCTCTGCAAAAGTTCGGCTCACCAGCGTAGGTCTGCGGAACCGGGAGGCGTGGCTCCGGCTGGTCCATTCGCTCCAGAGGTGTGGGGGGAATCGGCGGTGTGGGCGGCGCAGTGGGAGCGTGAAGTTCTTGAAGCTGCTGGGAGAGCTCGGACACCTGCGTCACCAGCGCTTGAACAGCGCGTCCGGTTGAAGAGATACTCTCCTGTTGTTGATCCATACGAGAAATGCTGTGATTGATGAACTCCGTCAACGCTGCTGAACTTGCTGCATCCATAGTTGGTCAGATCGTTCTGTCACGGAAAGAATGACAGATGCAAGTGCAAGTTAATCTCTTTATTAGAGCTTCACACAGAGTAGTCATCAAAACGAGAAAAGACAGTAGCAGGAGAGTGGTGACGCAGGGACTTCGATGGGCAGCTGGAATCCTGTGGTGAGGTGAGATGGTGTCGTGAGCCCGTGAGTCCGTGCGTCCGAATCCGTGAGTGCAATCCAAAGTGAGAGTCCGACGGAGAACAGGAACAGGAAACAACGACGAGGTAATCCACTCCGGGGAACAAACAACACGAGAGAGCACAGGACACAACACCAGGATTCCAAACAACGATCTGACAAACACGAGACGAAAGACAAGGCGTTAAATAGGCAGATAATGATTGCACACAGCTGCCGCTGATCAACAATCAGCGGCGACGCCCACACAGAACAATCAACCAGACACACCCACACAAACACACAGACACCAGAATGAGACAGCGGATTGATCAACCGTGACAGAAAGTGCATCATAAATAAAGTACACCAGGTACGAAAAGTTACGGTACGAAAGTGTCTTGACACCTGACGTCATAAACACGACTTCCCAACTCATAAATACGAAGTTCCTATGACTTGAATGCTCCGTTACGAAGAGAAACCGTTAGACAGACTCACCTTAGAAACAGCACTGATGAGTAGAAGAGATACTTCAGTGGGCCTTTAACATTTGCATAACCAAGAAAAAACGTTTTAAAAGGGACATTTTGAAAGTTCGGAGAACATTCAGAAATAATGTTTTCACAACTTAATGGGAATATTAGCAGAACATAGACATATTTTGTTATCTGAACTATAGCAGATGTTTGGATGGTTAACCACATTATGTCAGATTAATTCACAACACATAAAGACTAAAATTCAGGTGAATTGATAATCAGTTTGTGGTCAAATGTAGCCTGTCAGCAGGTTTTTGTAGAGGTGATACAACACATGTGTGGCACTGTGTAGATGCTGCGCAGAAATATGTGCCGGTATCATTAAACTCAAGGTTTTTTATAGTTAAATTGCCATTATCATTTCCCTTTCCATTTAGCTCGAATTTGTCTTTGAATTCAGGCTCTAACTGAGGCTCTGAACCAAAGAGATATCCCAAAAGAACAAGCTGTCTGTCCTTTGTTTGTTTGTACCACAGGATACGATTATAGGTTGAAATGCTATGGGAGCACTGCAGTACTGGAGACTCCTTAACATTCTCTATCATGTCAGGAGGTTTCTGACGAACTTTGTCACTGAGAGTGGAACCTACAAAAACAAAATGATTGATGGAGTTTAAGCGATGATAATGAATTTCATCTCTACAGACTGGATTTGCTGATATCATATTAATGAACAGATTTTATATATAAAAGAAATAACACATACCCTGAATCCAGAGTGAAGAAAATACACAGGTTGCAAAAATTAATTTGATCATAAATTGACTCATGATGAGCCCTTATAAGATCATTGTATGCTGAACACAGTGATGTGAGCCGTTGCTAATGCAAATGAATGAGATATGAGATTTAAGAAATGTTTCCATCTTGTACAGAGGAGGTCATACTAAAATGTAAGCTACATGTACACACAATTACAACACTTCCCTCTGTTGTTCACTTTTCAAACTACATGTTTTGTTCTGTTTTTTCACAGATTAGAAATGTGATTGAAAAATTAGAATAATTGAAAATTATTTCATATCACTCTCATGCTCATACACATATTCACATATTACTTTTAATGATGCTCATACATGTATTATGATTTATTTTTAATTGGGGAATGGGGACATAAAGCTCCCAAATGGGAAAATAAAAACAGAGATTTACATTTCAGGCTGTCCATCGTACAAAACTATTGTATGTTAGAAAATATGGAGCACTTTTAGGATAGTTTTATGATGCTTCTGCACTGTTTTTGAAGCTTGAAAGCTCCAGGTTCCACTCATTGTAATTGCATGTTAATACACCAGGGTTTTTGCTGAGAAGGAAGGGAACCCACAGCACTGTGTAAACTAGCAGCGCAAAAGTACACTGCACTGTCATCAGAGGAAAGATCCTTTAGTTTTAAAACACAGTTTTTATTTGCATTGCCATCCAGATTTGCTTTATCTTTGAATTTATCCTCAACTGTTTCACCAGAGCCCACAAGGCGTCCAATGAGCTCCAACCCTTTGCTACGTGTTTGTTTGTACCAGAGCATGACATTATAAGAAGATGAACTATGAGAACAGTGGAGCTCTTCTGATTGTCCAGGAAATTTGATCAGATCAGTTTCATTCTGTTTCACATCTTGACTGTTTGAAATACCTGTTATAAAAGTGAAAATGTGTAAAAAACTTCAAACAGCTCATTTAGTATCTTGATTTATTCAATAATCATTTATTTATATAATGTATTCAAATTATTAAGAATTTTTGGAATAGTGATAAAAACCATAATTTCACAAACAATTTGAAGGGTGTGAATAGTCAAATATTTTGTACCTGAGAGACAGAAGAGAAAAGCAATACTGATGAGAGTCTTGATCATGTTGACTTCAGTGTTCAGAAAAGAGATGTGTGTGGACAAACCTTCACCATCACCTTCCCCTCATTTCCTTATAGAGAGAACATAGAGTTTGTTTTGGGTGTAATAATAGTAGGCTAAATTAGCACAAGAAAGGGTGTATGGTTAACACCACCTCCTGCTGTTCATGTGTCAAATTTCAGCTGTGCTACAAATCCCAAAGCTGGATTTCTAAAGGAATAGTTTAAAATTCTGCTATCAATTACTAACCTGCATGAGTTCCAAGACTGAATAAATGTACAGAATGTTCACGCTGCTCTTTGCCATATGAAAGCACATAGTTACTATAGGGAAAAAAAGGACAAAAAGTCCTGAAGCCATACATTATGAGTAAGGAAACGACAGAAACAGTTTTTATTCACTGTTAATTTTCCTTTCCATCGTTAAATCTTGTTTACGCTTATTGTGCATATTTGAATATTGGATATGGCATATTGGTTCTTGTGTCTGCGCCAAGTTTGAAAAGTGTTAACAGGTATACCATGGGAATATTGTGATGATTTATTAAATTAATTAATGATGTATTGTCAATGTACAGTCATTAAACATTGATCCTGGAACATTATTCCAATCAACCAATCAGATTTGTGAGATTGGTTTACAGTTAATGTCAAGTTTAGGCTTACCTCAAAGTTTTAAGTCTTCCACATGATTCTTGTTTATATAATATCCCTCTGACTTTGCCAAGGAAGGCATGTTCCTGGATCAACATATTTTGTTAAATAACATTCCTCTCTGAAAATTTTGTCCCTACCCCTGAACATAACCCCATGAGTTATCCCTAAAATGATATTGTAATGATAGCTGAATAATAGTGAGGTAGAAGCACCTAACCCTTGTTGTAAGCCTAAACTTGACATAAAGTGTAAACTTGTCCCTCAAATCTGATTAGTTGATTGGAATGTTGTTCCAGGATCAAAAAAGATGTTGATCCAGGAACATGTTGCACTTGGTGAAATCACGTTCACCAAAATCATGCTAATCTGAGGCATTTTGTAAAGAAAATGTATTCAGATTTTGCTATAAATTTGGCTGCATGGTTTTGACATGGAACGTCAAAAAGAATGTGCTGAAAAAAAGATTTAAACTCACATTATTGATGCCATACAAAATACTTTAGTATCTAAATCATTCTATAAGGCTGTATTGTGATGTTGAGCACGAGTGCCACCTGTCTGTGATCTTTTATATCACTTCTCGTGACATCAAAAAGGTTTTTGTACATCTGTGAAGTGATTCTGCTGCACTGTGTTCACTCACTGCACACAAATACAGCGCACTGTCATGAGACTCCAGATTGAGCACAGTAAGAAAACCCTTCTCTGGAGCTTCATGATTGACTGAATATTTTTCTTTGTTGAGTTTTCCAAATTCCTTGTTGCCAAAACTTGTTGTGTACACTATGAGCTCCATAGTTTGTCCTTGATGCTGAATGAACCAGTACATTCTGTCATAACCAACATCTTTTGTGTGACTGCAAGTCAGAGTGGCATTATCCTTAAGAGGTAACATTATGGTTGGAGACTGTGTAATATCATTTACATCAGCAAAACCTGGCAAAAACAAGAGAGAAGTCTGCAATGAAATCTCTATAACTGATCAAGAAATTTTAACAGCTAACATAAATGCAGTTCAAATATGATTTAAATGCTCGTTTATCAATCAGATTGTCAAATACCTGAGCTCCACTGAAGTGATATTATCAAACAAACTACAACTGCATTCATCTTGCCACTTGGTTTCAAAACAATGCCAAACTTGAAGGAATGTCTGATGTGTCAACACAATGTGTGTCATCTTTCATTTGCTGTCACTAAACTGAAGAGGTGTGACCACTGCCTCTAGGGTATCAATACATCATATGATGTGTAGAGGTGAAAGCTCTGGGTCGTGTTCAAAACCAACAAGTAAAGCAGCACAGCAAATTTTGGTATGTGTGTGTAAACGGTTTAAATGCAAATTCCAGCAGTTGGATAAATCTGGTAACACTTTACTTACTTCAGCATGCACTCTAATGTTAATTAATGCATTAATAATGAAACATGTAGTTAAAGCTGCTGTTATTCATGCATGAATCCACAGGACTCCAGTCGTAGTTAAGGATAGCTCTTCATTGGTTCATGATTAGTTCATATTTTTACTAATCATGAGTTAATGTTGAAGTAAGTATTAATTCAGGTATTGGTACATGATTATTCATGTACCTTTATTGTAAAATGTTACCATAAATCTTTTATGAAATAGTTGCAAAGAGGAAGTCATTGGAAAGTGAATGGCTGGAAACAGTTAAAGATTTCATCCAAAAATGTAAATTCTGTCATCAGTTCTGTCATTCTGTCATTCAGTCTGAGGGTGTTGATAGTCAGAGTCACATTATTTCTTCCATCTCCACTCAATTTGAAAAAAGTTTAAGCCCCAATGTTTACGAGTTGGGGCGTGTCAGTGAGAAACGTGGCTGAATACCACAATATTTATAGGTATTTAGCACTGACATTGTCAGGCTTTTTCATTTACAACAAATTAAGCTAATTACCTGCACAAAAACATAATGGCATTGCAATATAAAAATATAATATGTAATGATAAAGTTTACAGTGGCTTCATAAAATAATTAAAAACAGAAAGAAAAAAAACACACCTGTTCCACATTGTTTATTCATTTTCTGGAAGTAAAGTTTAAAAACCTTGCTGTATTTTTGTGTCCATTTAAACAGACTGTAAAACAGTTGTAAAGCTGAAAGTGCATCATAAATAAAGTACACCAGGTACAAAAAGTTACGGTACGAAAGTGTCTTGACACCTGACGTCATAAACACGACTTCCCAACTCGTAAATACGAAGTTCCTATGACTTGAATGCTCCGTTACAAAGAGAAACCATTAGACAGACTCACCTAGAAACAGCACTGACGAGTAGAAAAGATACTTCAGTGGGCCTTTAACATTTGCATAACCAAGAAAAACATTTTAAAAGGGACATTTTGAAAGTTCGGAGAACATTCAGAAATTACGTTTTCACAACTTAATGGGAACATTAGCATAACATAGACATATTTTGTTATCTGAACTATAGCAGATGTTTGGATGGTTAACCACATTATGTCAGATTAATTCACAACACATAAAGACTAAAATTCAGGTGAATTGATAATCAGTTTGTGGTCAAATGTAGCCTGTCAGCAGGTTTTTGTAGAGGTGATACAACACATGTGTGGCACTGTGTAGATGCTGCGCAGAAATATGTGCCGGCATCATTAAACTCAAGGTTTTTTATAGTTAAATTGCCATTATCATTTCCCTTTCCATTTAGCTCGAATTTGTCTTTGAATTCAGGCTCTAACTGAGGCTGACCATAGATATATCCCAAAAGAACAAGCTGTCTGTCCTGGGTTTGTTTGTACCACAGGATACAATTATAGCCTGAAATGCTATGGGAGCACTGCAGTACTGGAGACTCCTTAACATTCTCTATCATGTCAGGAGGTTTCTGACGAACTTTGTCACTGAGAGTGGAACCTACAAAAACAAAATGATTGATGGAGTTTAAGCGCTGATAATGAATTTCATCTCTACAGACTGGATTTGCTGATATCATATTAATGAACAGATTTTATATATAAAAGAAATAACACATACCCTGAATCCAGAGTGAAGAACATAAACAGGTTGCAAAAATTAATTTTATCATAAATTGACTCATGATGAGCCCTTATAAGATCATTGTATGCTGAACACAGTGATGTGTGCCGTTGCTAATGCAAATGAATGAGATATGAGATTTAAGAAATGTTTCCATCTTGTACAGAGGAAGTCATACTAAAATGTAAGGTACATGTACACACAATTACAACACTTCCCTCTGTTGTTCACTTTTCAAACTACAACATGTTCTGTTCTGTTTTTTCCCAGATTAGAAATGTAATTGAAAAATTAGAATAATTTAAAAATTATTTCATATCACTCTCATGCTCATACACATATTCACATGTTACTTTTAATGATGCTCATACATGTATTATGATTTATTTTATTTTTTTAATTGGGGAATGGGGACATAAAGCTCCCAAATGGGAAAATAAAAATAAAGATTTACATTTCAGGCTGTCCATCTATCACTATTGTATGTTTGTATGGCCTTAGAAAATATGGAGCACTTTTAGCATAGTTTTATGATGCTTCTGCACTGTTTTTGAAGCTTGAAAGCTCCAGGTTCCACTCATTGTAATTGCATGTTAATACACCAGGGTTTTTGCTGAGAAGGAAGGGAACCCACAGCACTGTGTATACTAGCAGCGCAAAAGTACACTGCACTGTCATCAGATGAAAGATCCTTTAGTTTTAAAACACAGTTTTTATTTGCATTGCCATCCAGATTTGCTTTATCTTTGAATTTATCCTCAACTGTTTCACCAGACATCACAAGGTATCCAATGAGCTCCAACCCTTTGCTACGTGTTTGTTTGTACCAGAGCATGACATTATAAGAAGATGAACTATGAGAACAGTGGAGCTCTTCTGATTGTCCAGGAAATTTGATCAGATCAGTTTCATTCTGTTTCACATCTTGACTGTTTGAAATACCTGTTAGAAAAGTGAAAATGTGTAAATAACTTCAAACAGTTCTGTTTATTCATTTAGCATCTTGATTTATTCAATAATCATTTATTTATATAATGTATTCAAATAATTATTAATTTTTGGAATAGTGTTAAAACCCATAACTTCACAAACAATTTGAAGGGTGTGAATAGTCAAATATTTTGTACCTGAGAGACAGAAGAGAAAAGCAATACTGATGAGAGTCTTGATCATGTTGACTTCAGTGTTCAGAAAAGAGATGTGTGTGGACAAACCTTCACCATCACCTTCCCCTCATTTCCTTATAGAGAGAACATAGAGTTTGTTTTGAGTGGGGAGGGGACAAAATATTGTCCAATTCTTCTGAAGCCATACAATGTAAAAAAAAAAAAATCACCATGAAATTTACGGTTAAAAAAACGGTAGCTGTGGTTGCCAGAACTTTACCGTAAAAAATATGGTAGCAACGTCTTAGGTTTTATAGGACAGCACTTAGTCTATTATACAATTCAACACCATATAATTTAAAGGTTTATATTGTAATAATTACAGTTCATAACTGTTTATTTTACACACTGTAAAAAAATTCTGTTAAATTTACGGTAAATAAAAAACGTATTTCATTAACTGATATAATGTTAATTTACCAACCTATTTAAGTACTAATATATGTTTTGTACATTTGTAATACACCGACAACCACCAAACACAGTGGTGATGAGAGTCACATGATGAATCAAAGCTCATCACAATCAACTTTTCCAAAAGCTGAGAAAGACAATACTAATATATAGAAGATGCACACAGTGTCATTCACACAAACACTAAACACCATTGTAACAGACATAAAATTTTAAAAATGCAATAAACATTAATTTAACAACATTAGATGTAACATAAAACCCTAATGCACATAACTGATTAGAAAAAAATAAGAAAAATTTAAGAAGAACCAGAGTTATTTCAACGAAAATACATCAGATGTGAAGTGTCATGAAGGGAATTGTGGGAATGTCAATTTGTTTTTGTTTTTTGTTTTTTTTTTACTATAAATTATACAATGACTTGTTATTTTTCACTTCCATAAACTGTCAATTTAATAGTATTTTTTTTACCTTAAAATATATATAGTATATAGTACGGAAACTTACTGTAAACCAATTAACTGCTTTACATCGTTGCATTTTTACAGTCTTTTACCGTTAAAATAATTTTTTACAGTGTACAGTATAGCTTTAAGTAAGGAAAAGACAGAAACAGTTTTTAATTAACTGATTTACTTACCATCGTAGCTGTTAAATCTTGTTTACACTTATTGTGCATATTTGAAATTCATGTGTAATGACTTGCTGCACCCATTGGTGGCAATGATGCCAAATTGCGTTGGTTCTCATGTGTCTGCACCAAGTTTGAAGTGTTAACAGGTATACCATATGAATATTGTGATGATTTATGAAATTAATGAATGATGTATTGTCAATGTGCAGTAATTAAAGGTTGATCCTGGAACATTATTCCAATCAACCAATCAGATTTGAGAGATTGGTTTGCAGTTAATGTCAGGTTTAGGCTTACCTCAAAGGTTAAAGGCTTCCACATGATTCTTGTTTGCCTATAATTTACAGTGATGTACAAGCACCTAACCCTAGTTGTAAGCCTAAACTTGACATAAACTGTAAACTTGTCCCTCAAATCTTATTAGTTGATTGGAATTTTGTTCCAATATCAACAAAGATGTTGATCCACTTGGTGAAATCACGTTCACCAAAATCATGCTAATCTGAGGCATTTTGTAAAGAAAATGTATTCAGATTTTGTTATAAATTTGGCTGCATGGTTTTGACATGGAACGTCAAAAAGAATGTGCTGAAAAAGATTTAAACAGTGTTAATGTCATACAAATATACTTTAGGACCTAAATCATTTTATAAGGCTGTATTGTGATGTTGAGCACGAGTGCCACCTGTCTGTGATCTTTTATATCACTTCTCATGACAGATTAAAAAAAGGGGGGTTTTTGTACATCTGTGAAGTGATTCTGCTGCACTGTGTTGCTCCACTGCACACAAATACAGCGCACTGTCATGAGACTCCAGACTGATCACAGTAAGAAAACCCTTCTCTGGAGCTTCATGATTGACTGAATATTTTTCTTTGTTGAGTTTTCCAAATTCCTTTGTGCCAAAACTTGTTGTGTACACTATGAGCTCCATAGTTTGTCCTTGATGCTGAATGAACCAGTACATTCTGTTGTAAGTAGCATCTTTTGTGTGACTGCAAGTCAGAGTGGCATTATCCTTAAGAGGTAACATTATGGTTGGAGACTGTGTAATATAATTTACATCAGCAAAACCTGGCAAAAAAAAGAGAGAAGTATGCAATGACATCTGTACAACTGATCAAGACATTTTAACAGCTAACATGAATGCAATTCAAATATGATTTAAACACTCGTTTATCAATCAGATTGTCAAATACCTGAGCTCCACTGAAGTGATATTATCAAACAAACTACAACTGGGTTCATCTTGTCACTTGGTTTCAAAACGATGCCAAACTTGGAGGAATATAAGATTTTTTTTTCTGATGTGTCAACACAATGTGTGTCATCTTTCATTTGCTGTCACTAAACAGAAGAGGTGTGACCACTGCCTCTAGGGTATCAATACATCATATGACGTGTAGAGGTGAAAGCTCTGGGTCGTGTTCAAAACCAACAAGTAAAGCAGCACAGCAAATTTTGGTATGTGTGTGCAAACAGTTTAGATGCAAGTTCCAGCAGTTGGTCTGGTAACACTTTACTTACTTCAGCATGCACTCCAATGTTAATTAATGCATTAATAATGAAACATGTAGTTAAAGCTGCTGTTATTCATGCATGAATCCACAGGACTCCAGTCATAGTTAAGGTTAGCTCTTCATTGGTACATGATTATTCATGTACCTTTACTGTAAAATGTTACCATAAATCTTGTATAAAATAGTTGCAAAGAGGAAGTAAATGGAAAGTGAATGGCTGGAAACAGTTAAAGGGACATTTCATCCAAAAATGTAAGTTTTGACAACATTTGCTCACCCTCATATCATTCCAAACCTTTATGACTTTCTTTATTCTACAAAAACAAAAGATTACGTTTATTCATTAAGCAAAAGCCATCAATTTTCACTGAATTCATATCCCAAATAATAGAAACGCACCCAATAATGATGTTTTGATTGCTGTGCTATTTTGGTAGATAAAGTGCTCAGAGTTTTGCATTTTAATTCTGAGTTGTTATTGAGCAATGCAGTAACATTTCAAAGCTGTTAGTGGAACATAATTTGCACATAAATTTAATCAAGAGCTCCTCCAAGTGTTTACAGTACCTATTACATCTTGACTGCTTGATTAACAGAGCCCATGCATGTATCATGTATCATATACTCACAACATACTGTATATCACAATATGTATCCTTTGCATAGTGTAAGTATAAGTACTTCTTTATTTATCTACTTATTAAACGTTCTAGAGTGGGGAGGATAAGCAACAAGCATGAACTAGGAATTCTCAAAATAGGCTTTGAGGAACACGGGAGTAATGCATTACATAAGACAACAATCAACAAAGGATTAAACTGAACAGGGAGTAAATATACAGGGCATAACAATGAACTAAATAAAAAACAGCTGATGATGATTAACCATAGAAACAAACAAGGACATAATCAGAAACCAAGGAAACCGGAACCAAACAGCGTAGAAACAGGAACTAAAGGAAATAGAACAAAATACATACTTACTTACTTATCTACATACTTACTTGCTTACTTAGAAATATGAGATTATTCCGGGACCCCCCCCCCCCTCAATTAAACAAGCATATAATATAGGGGTGTAACGATACGCTAACTACGGACGTACGATACGGGTTCACGATACAATAGTATCACGATATTTTGAACAAAAGAAACTAAAATTCAAACAAGATTTATTAAAAAAACATGAACAAATTTCATAATTTTCCTTGTTGTAATACAAGATCACATTTCAATAAAATAAATAAATATAAAATTTTAATAAACCTTCTGTATTCAAATTAACAGTTGAATAGGGCTGTCTGTCACTGAAAAAAAATGTTAAATTTAACATGAACTTAGAATTATGAATAGGGGCCGTTCACATATCGCGTCTAAAAACGCGTGGAAGGCGCGGCCGCACCGCTTCTCCTTCTTTCCAAAGCGCTTGCGCTCCCGTGGCGTCGGTCGTTGCTATGCAACCATGAACTGAGCTCTCCAAGAGGATCAGGATGTTTCTGCAAAGGATAAATGATTTCTAGCCCTTGCATTAGTTTTACTACGAGCTATATTGATAGAGATAAGATATAAAAACCACCATGTACAGCTATGATCAGCTGTTCGGCTGAGCTTTTGATGTTTTGTTACGGAAAGGCCATAGCTGATCGGTTGATTCTTGTCACACGACCTGCGGTGCGCTTGCGGCATTCTGAGAAGTTGAGAATTGCATATGCGTCGCGACCGCGTTGATCCCATTATGAGCGCGCCTGCCGCGCGGCTACATTTGAAAATAATAACTGACTTACACGCGGAAAATACGCAATGTGAACGGTCCACAGAACTTCTTAAAGCAAAGCATCGCAAGCGTCTTTTGCTTTTCTGTGAGCACAGCTGTTGCTGTGCACTGCGGTGAAAGAAAGCCACGACGTTTCTCACGCGACCATGCAAGAGACTGACATGAGAAACGTTTAAACCTGCTTGCAAGATTCAATGTGTGCCCGAAACACTTAACTAGAGAGCTGATTGAGACACACCATCTACGATAAATCGACCCCCCTAATACCCCAGAAAGGATAAATCAATTCTGCCTTTAAACAAGCATATAATATGCCCTAATATAATATGATACACATAAAGAGGTCATGTGACAACAATTTAACTTAATACTGTTTGAAATTATTATTGCAAAATGTTTACTATTTCATATATTGTTCACTGATGCAGTAGTGAAAATGGTATTTTATAGCACACTTCAGTGTTATGTATGCTGTGAACAGTATGCAATATCTGATATCCATGAGGATTATATTTACTCGACCACAGATTCAGGTGTGAAGCGACGGTGAATTTGCAGTTACTGATAAACTTGTACAACACATGAGGGTTTTTGTATTAGACCGATGTGATTCTGAGCACTGTGTCATATGCTGCACAGAAATACACTGCACTGTCAGTTAGTGTGAGGGTGTGAATAATCAGAGTCACATTATTTCTTCCATCTCCTTTCATTTTGATCTTGTCATTAAATTCAGTCTCTATGCCGTCTTGTTCAATATTACGGTATCCCATGAGTTGAAGATCCATGATGCTCTGGCTTTGTTTGTACCACTGTACTACATAATAGTTTTGTACTTTGTGCGAACATTCGATCTCTGCAGATTCAGCTTGTTTCATCAGGAGATCAGAAGGAGTCTGGACAACACTTTTACCAAGAATGGTGACTGTTGAAAGAAATATTATTGCATAAACTTGGTAAAAAAAGAAAAGGAAAAAAAAGTCAATTCAGTCCTAATTCAATGGTACAGTCAGTGTATTACAAAAACAATATTAGATAAGAAACGATTACCTGCAAGACACAGAAAAAAGACAGAAACATAGACACACGGAGCATTACTCATGTTGTCTCTCTCTGCTGATTGATTCCACTATGAGTAAAATGCAGGAGATGCAGGAAGTGATGTCATCAAGAGTGGCAGCCATACGTTCTCTAAATAGTTGACAAGAAAAAAGGAACCCAAGAAGAAACTGCATTTTTATCAGTGTTAATTATTTCTGTTTTAATTAATTTTAAGAGCAAATTATTTGTCAGCATGTGTAAAAACTGTGTTGATTACATTTTATTTTATTAATGATTTGTTTTTTTTTTGTTTTTTCAGTTGAAATATATTGACATTTCATTTGTTTTAATATGTTTGGCATGATTTGTTGTCTGGACTCATCAAACAAGATGTGAATTCATGACCTGTTCAAGTTTTCCTGTTGATATTTAGATCACATGACTGCTACTGTGTGCATCTCAACACAGCAGATGCAAGTATTAGCAGGAAATTCAACCGAGTCCTTCAGCAGGTGCAAAAGCCCTGCTGTGGTTAATTGTGCAGCAGTATCGGTGCTTTCAGAGCTTTTTGTATTGTGGCATGACTGCATATCGCACCGTGTAAACTAGCTGCACAGTAATACATCGCACTGTCACTGGGTTCTAGATCATTGATTTTTAAGGATCCATTCTTGGTTCCATCTCCATTCAAATTGATTTTTTTACTAAAATCATCCTCTGGAAAGTGATTTTGATTCCAGCTATATCCCAGTAATGTAAATGCATGTCCATTTGTTTGTTTGTACCAGAAGATCATAGTGTAAGATGGTATGCTGTGTTCACAGACAAGTTCTGCAGAGTTTCTCTCGGATTTTAATTAGATTTGAGGGTTTTTGATGAACACTGCCATTGACAACAGAACCTGTGAAAAGAAACAAAAGGGGCAAATTGCACTATTATTAAATAACTCATTTACTGTTTAACCTTGTATTTTATGTTATAAAATATTTACCTGTAAGCCAAAATAGTAAGACAAGGAAAACTCTGATCATGTTGATTTAGACTGGAGAAATATTCTAAGTGGGGTAAAAAGTTTGGTTTGATATAATTCCTCATCCCAGTGAGCACTGCAACATGATCACGCCTTTAGTATTCTAGTATGGACCCTTAGCGCCTCCTACCCACAGGTTTTGTGATTACAACAGTTTCCTGCCATGCGCATGTGAAGAAAGTTTAAATGTTAAAATATTTGTTTGTTTGTTTTTGAATCAATACTTGAATTCTCTTATTTACAAGAACAAATAAACAACTACCATCATGAACTGAGGTATTAGAGTGAATAAAGGTTTCACATTGTTTTATGATTTGTGATGTTGTGTGTCAAGTGCCCCATTCTCTCTCTTTGACTTTATTAAGGAAGTGCATGCTGATGTAGGCAGACTTTGATAGACCTGCCCCATTGTCATAGAAGAGTAAAATCTTTTTCGTAGTTGGTTAAAGTTACACTGTTATGCATATGGAGTTCTGTGCTAGTTTTGACAATGGTGCCTATAGGACAGACCATAATATTAGACAAATATTTTATTTAATGTATACTAGTTACCATAAATAACATATAAAATATATGTGTGTGTGTGTGTGTGTGTATATATATATATATATACAGTACAGTCCAAAAGTTTGGAACCACTAAGATTTTTAATGTTTTTAAAAGAAGTTTCGTCTGCTCACCAAGGCTACATTTATTTAATTAAAAATACAGTAAAAAACAGTAATATTGTGAAATATTATTACAATTTAAAATAACTGTGTACTATTTAAATATATTTGACAAAGTAATTTATTCCTGTGATGCAAAGCTGAATTTTCAGCATCGTTACTCCAGTCTTCAGTGTCACATGATCCTTCAGAAATCATTCTAATATGCTGATTTGCTGCTCAATAAACATTTATGATTATTTTCAATGTTGAAAACAGTTGTGTACTTTTTTTTTCAGGATTCCTTGATGAATAGAAAGTTCAAAAGAACAGCATTTATCTGAAATACAAAGCTTCTGTAGCATTATACACTACCGTTCAAAAGTTTGGGGTCAGTAAGAATTTTTATTTTTATTTTTTTGAAAAGAAATTAAAGAAATTAATACTTTTATTCAGCAAGGATGCATTAAATCAATCAAAAGTGGCAGTAAAGACATTTATAATGTTACGAAAGATTAGATTTCAGATAAACACTGTTCTTTTGAACTTTCTATTCATCAAATAATCCTGAAAAAAAATATTGTACACAAATATTTTGTACAATTGTACACATTAAATGTTTCTTGAGCAGCAGATCAGCATATTAGAATGAATTCTGAAGGATCATGTGACACTGAAGACTGGAGTAATGATGCTGAAAATTCAGCTTTGCCATCACAGGAATAAATTACTTTGTGAAATATATTCAAATAGAAAACAGTTATTTTAAATTGTAATAATATTTCACAATATTACTGTTTTTACTGTATTTTTAATTAAATAAATGTAGCCTTGGTGAGCAGACGAAACTTCTTTTAAAAACATTAAACATCTTAGTGGTTCCAAACTTTTGGACTGTACTGTATGTATATATATATATATATATATATATATATATATATATATATATATATATATATATATATATATATATATAAACTGTGTTAATTATTTTAATCATTAATTTAATTATTTTACTCCATTATTATAAAGATTGAAGCCAGCCAGTTGAGCCAATATTTACTTGAGGTGTCTTTAAAGTGGGTGCATTACAGTAACGTCTATATAATAAGTACAGTAATAATATATACAGTAATAACTAAATAATATACATACATTTTACAATGTGGTGCACCCCTGGGAATAATCACTTTAGATGTATATATATGATATGACTTTCCAAAAGAAAACAAGGATGGACTCTTGGCTCAACTTGCCCCAATAAGCGGTAAGATGAGCCACACAGGGGTAAACTGTGCTATTTTTTTTTGAAGAAGAAGAAGAAGAAGAAGAAGAAGAAAACGGAACATTTTTAGTCAATTAATGTTGTGTGCCTCGTCTTTCAATCATAATGTTACATGTTCATCATTGAAGCAAGGTTATCAAAGAACTCTGCCACATTGTGCCTACTAAAGGCAGAGGCTATTCTGAGAGAGTGCAGCATGGTACTCAATAACCTATCATATCCTACAAAAGCTATAAAGTTGGTTTGAATTTATGGTCATTTTTTTAATATTTAATATTATGTATCCAAGAACCATTTCAATTTACTCATTCTACAAGAGGAGTTGAAGCCACTGGCTCAACTTGCTCAACTTATTATTAACATAATATGTGAACCTCAAGGAACATATTAAAATAATAAAAATC
This sequence comes from Megalobrama amblycephala, assembly GCF_018812025.1. Taxonomy (NCBI): domain Eukaryota; kingdom Metazoa; phylum Chordata; class Actinopteri; order Cypriniformes; family Xenocyprididae; genus Megalobrama; species Megalobrama amblycephala. Next base: position 28,040,860 of record NC_063048.1, read on the forward strand.
CATGTCATGACCCCATTAATGGCACCATCCTCCAGGACATTTTGTTTGAAATACTACAGCGGTTTGTTACAGAGTTCAAAGGGTAATGCATAACAGGAAGAAACCATTAAATGTCTATACAACACCAATTATTTTAATAGGAATTATGGGGAATACTTTGCTTGTGCAGTGCTAAGGCTTCTGTGTTTATAATTGGTGCTAAATCAAACCCCACAGGTCCAGGTGCAGAGTGGGAGGGAATTTGCAGCCAGATACGCTTAAGCTTTTGTATTACAGGTTTTTGTATTAAACAGAGGTGATTCTGAGCACTGTGTAATATGCTGCACAGAAATACACTGCACTGTCATTCAGTGTGAGGTTCTCTATAGTCAAAGTCCCGTTCTTGCTTCCATCTCCATTCAGTTTGATCTTGCTTTTAAATTCAGACTCCGGGTATTCAGAGCCAAGATTAAGGTATCCCATGAACTTAAAGCCCATGTCCTTTTTGTACCACAAAATACGATCATAATTCAATATATTGTGTGTACATATGATCACAGCAGATTCATCTTGCTTCTTTATGAGGTCACCAGGTGACTGGAGAACAGTTTTACCAAGACATGCAGCTGTAATGAGAGAAAATACATATATACTGTACCGTGACAATCTATGTTATCAGAGTAAAACATGTTCACATAATAAGCATTATTACAATTAAAAAGGTTCCATTATATGGTTACCTGTGAGGCATACTAGAGAAACACTTAGAAGGATACTAGTCATCTTTGATTTATGCTTTTAGGGACAATGCTCTGCATTACAGGGAGTGCAGAATTATTAGGCAAGTTGATTTTCTGATCATATTTTTTTTCCAAGTACATTTTACCAATTCCAATCCACATCAATCTTAATAACTACCTTTAATATTGTTTTTAATCATTTATAAGTGATACATAATAGTTCATGAAGGCTGGAAATGAAAAACGCCTATTATTCAGGTGTGCAGATTTTTAGGCAGGTTTTCTTTTACAGGCCAAATGAGCCAAAAAAGAGATTTAACTCAGACTGAAAAGTCAAAAATGATTAAATACTCATGAGAAGGACGCAATACTAATGCAATACTAGAAATTGCAAAGTTAAAGCATGACCAATGGACAGCAAAACGCTCATTGGGTCAGCGGGGTCATACAAAAACAGGTGGAAAAGAAAAGACGCATGTTAACTGCAAAAGAATTAAGAATTAAGGTGAAGAATTAAGTGTGAAACCATCAGGAACCCTTTAGTCTCCAGCGCCACCATTTTCCAGAACTGCAACCTACCTGGAGTCTCCAGAAGTGTGAGGTGTCAGGATCTCAGAGACTTAGGCTAGCTAAAGAATCCTAAAAAATGACCCGCTCTTAATAAAAATCACAAGCTGAAGTGTTAGAAAATACATGAAGACTGGGTTTTTATAGGCCTTATAGACAGACGGCTTGAGAGTGACTCTTGAAGGACCAGCACCACATCCTCTTGTACCACCGTTTGAAGAATTCATCTTCCAAAATCTGACAGTAAGTTTTAGAAGATCATTTTTAGTCCATATCTGCAAGACGGACATTTCAGGATAAGAGATGGACTAAAAGTGAACTCCCACATCTTACTGCCAGATTCTGGAAGATAAATTCTTCAAACGGTGGTACAAGAGGATGTGGTGCTGGTCCTTCAAGAGTCACTCTCAAGCCGTCTGTCTATAAGGCCTATAAAAACCCAGTCTTAATGTATTTTCTAACACTTCAGCTTGTGATTTTTATTAAGAGCAGGTCATTTTTTAGGATTCTTTAGCTAGCCTAAGTCTCTGAGATCCTGACACCTCACACTTCTGGAGACTCCAGGTAGGTTGCAGTTCTGGAAAATGGTGGCGCTGGAGACTAAAGGGTTCCTGATGGTTTCACACTTAATTCTTCACCTTAATTCTTAATTCTTTTGCAGTTAACATGCGTCTTTTCTTTTCCACCTGTTTTTGTATGACCCCGCTGACCCAATGAGCATTTTGCTGTCCATTGGTCATGCTTTAACTTTGCAATTTCTAGTATTGCATTAGTATTGCGTCCTTCTCATGAGTATTTAATCATTTTTGACTTTTCAGTCTGAGTTAAATCTCTTTTTTGGCTCATTTGGCCTGTAAAAGAAAACCTGCCTAATAATTCTGCACACCTGAATATAAGGCATTTTTCATTTCCAGCCTTCATGAACAATTATGTATCACTTATAAATGATTAAAAACAATATTAATAGTAGTTATTATGATTGATGTGGATTGGAATTGGTAAAATGTACTTGGAAAAAAAATATGATCAAAAAATCAACTTGCCTAATAATTCTGCACTCCCTGTAAATGCAGGAAGACACTCATGGGAAATGATGTCATCTCTGGTAGCACTGCCACCAAGCTGGTGAGGTACATAGTTGAAATTCCAAAGAGACATTTAAAGAGAAAGTAAGAGAAATCATAATTAACATATTTTTTAACATTTTCTCTTGTTATTATCAATGCCATAATAATTCTTACAATTTGCAATTCTTGTAAAATATTCATATTGTTAAATGTTGTTCTGATGTAGCATTAACAGAGAAAGGGCTCCCTCTGCCGTTCTGGGATAGTAAACTAGCCCAATGGCTAATCAAATGTAGCCCAATGACTAATATCCAAATATGAAAACTCAAAATATGTCATTCCCATACTGTCACTGTTATGCATATTGAAAACCACTATATTGTAGTGATTATAAACACAGCTCAAAGGCTCCAACACTGGGCGTCCTTCATAAAACGTCTTGGGTGCTTCTCAATATCCCTCCTCGTCTCCTCGCTCCTCCATCCTCCATCCTATGACCCGGAAAACGATCGAGCTCAGCCATCTTGAAGGACATCTCAATTCTCTAATTGCACCGCGAGGAGGCGAGGATCGAGGATTGAGGAGGCTTCCTGAGGAGTCATGAGCGAGGATATAGAGTAGGGTTGCCAACTTTGTCACTATGAAATGAGGGACAAAAGGTGGGCTGATTTTGTGCGAAAATACAGTGTATGATTTTTAGCCATTTGTCATAATGATAGCTAATTTAAAGGAATAGTTCACCCAAAAATGAAAATTCTGTCATCGTTTACTCACCCTCAAGTTGTTCCAAACCTGTATGAGTTTCTTTGTTCTGCTGAACACAAAGGAAGATATTTGGAAGAATGTTTGTAACCAAACAGATCTCAGTCCCCATTGACTTCCATAGTATATATTTTTTCCTACTATGGAAGTCAATGGGGACCAAGATCTGTTTGATTACTGAAAATTTACCAACTGAAAATTCCCTGCGACATAAACTACAGAAGGCTTTTGTTGAGTCACAGCTGACGGGCTTAATCCATATATTTTTTACTTCCCAATTTTTATTGTAGCTGCACAGTCTTTTCTTTTTTGCAGGTTTATCCATATTTGCAGTTATCGATTATCGACTTTTTGTGTGTGGAGGAATTGGCGCATTTACAACGTATACTGATGCGCGTGAGAGGAGGGGGGCTGTGATTGGATGATGATGATAGGTCAGGTGTGAGGTGTCGTGTGTGTGTGTGTGTGTGTGTGTGTGTGTGTGTGTGTGTGTGTGTGTGTGTGTGTGTGTGTGTGTGTGTGTGTGTGTTGCCGTGTCGGTGATCATTCTCAAGTGTTGTGATCAGCACTGCTGTTGTATCAGTGGTTAGATCAACGCAGTAGTAAAAAAACGGGACAAGTGAGGTCCCGTACGGGACAAATCAATTAGGCTCAAAATGCGGGACGTCCCGCCTAATTCGGGACAGTTGGCAACCCTAATATAGAGGTGCTTCCTTTGCGGAAGTCTTTCTCGTCAAGAAACATGACGCACGCATACATTCTCCTCCCCCTTCATATCTGTCACAATAATTTAGATGCATGCTTTACTTTTACAGTTTAAATAAACTTTATACCTCATATATGTCAACGGGGCATCTTGCTTTATTACTATTTATTATAATTTTTTAAATAACCAAACTTTAACAACAAATGGGTAGATCCCTCGAGCGCAGCTGATGATGGTTTGAAGTGACGCTAAAGGGAGCGAGGATATATCATTTCACTTGATTCAATTCCTCCGTCCTCGCTTCTTTTCCTTGCGTCCTTCCCTCGCATCCTGAAGGGGTGGAGCTAAGACGTGAGGAAAGGAAGCGAGGAAAGGAAACGAGGATGCACAAATAAGAATTGAGAAGCACCCCTTGTGTAACGTATGCTAGTAAGAGCTGTGTGAGTAAACCTCACTCCTCTGGCCTCAAGAGGCGCACTAGCAACTGGCGCTATAGAGGCTGCGGTCTTTATTGTCCTTGTTAGCGTGCCCGCCTCACACGCCTGAGACTCTGGTTCGAATCCCCCTTAGAGTGGGTCGAGTAGGACTGGTTATGCTAGCTCAGTTTTATTATTGGGAGAATGTAAAATATTTCAGTACAGGCTTGACATTAACTTTTTTGCTCACCAGCCAATGTGGCTAGTGGTTTTCCAAAGTTACTTTTTCACTGGCCACAATTTTGCTGTTGGGAAATTACATTTTATATGATTAAAGTTGACTTTGGCATGCTAAAATTACTTGATTTTGAGTCATTTTACTTGATTTGGAAGATTTAAAACCCTTTCAAACTTTCAGATTCACCACCTAAATCAAGACTAGGCCTGCATGGTATATCAGCTGGTATGTATAGGTGAGTAATATGAACATAATATGATAAATTTTATAATTGTATAAGTTATTTTTGCTATATTGTTTTATATTTTGGCTATATAAAAAGAACAAAGAAGCAAATTAGCAAATTACAAATACAATAGTAAATTAAATAGCCCAAACTTTTCAGATACAGTGGGTTAATTATTACCCACCTGTTTACGTCCACTTAAGCCATAACCAACTGTATCCACGCGAGATACTCCACACGATGGACATTTTGATATCTGTGTGTGCGTGTATTTGACTGTTCCAGCGCAAGGAGAACTGACCGCGCGCACGACAGAGAGAGAGAGCGCATGCGAGAGAGCGCTTCTGTTGTGTCCTTTACAGTTGTGTCTCATTCAGCGCGATTCCGCCGATCCCGCCTTCACTAACTGCAAGTTAATTGATAACGAATTGTGATCGGATTGTAATTTTGTGCTACGACGAGTTTAGCTACATTTCATTTGACTGTAGGCTGAAATTATATTCAACCCGCCAAAGTGGCTAGTGGGAGTGGCTGTCTTACCCGCCACAGCTGAAATCTACCTGCATTTGGCAGGTTGGCGGGTGTTAATGTCAAGCCCTGAGTACAAGTATTTCAGTCAAATATAATTTATGCAATTAACCCTTAGGGGAAAAATCATCCTGTGGCAACAGTTTTAAAGTAACCTAATTCCTCTGGAAAACTGCGGTCTTAGTATCCCTGGCATGTGTATCAATGTAATTGACTGTAGGAGGTCAAAATGTGGCGGGCCTTGTTCTATTCTTAAATTGGTTTCCTCAAACATTCTTAGAAATTGGTGTACATCTAATAAAATCACACTGTCATTTAACTGACATGAGACCTTACAGAACATCTCATCTCAATGTTGGCAGCAAATCAAACCCTTTGCAGGTGAGGCAGAGCTGTGGTGAGTCCTGTAAGACTAGCTTTTTGTATTAAGATTTGATTGTCTGTATCACTGTGTAATATGCTGCACAGAAATACACTGCACTGTCACCCAGTCTGAGATTCTTGATAGTCAAATTGCCACTTTTCTTTGCATTTCCCTCCAGTTTGATCTTGTTTTCAAATTCAGGCTCTATATTCTCGTTCTCAAAATTGAGGTATCCCATCAGCGTGAGGCCAGACATGTGACTCTGTTTGTACCACAGCATTCGGTTGTAGTCTTGTATATTGTGAGAACATGTGAAAACAGCCAATTCATTCTGGTTTTTCATGAGGTCATCAGGACTCTGGAGAACCATTTTTGCATGATTTACCACTGTGCATGGAGAGAGATAATACTGTTTGTAGTGAGCATTAATGATTCAAATAAAATGATCAGTATAGCATGGAAATAACATTTACATTAAAGTTAATCACAGTTTTTACAACATCATATTTTTACTATTACCTGTTAGCCACAATAGACATACAGCTATGCTAAGGAAAGTGTTCATCATGTCAGCTCTTTCTACTAAAGTGAGTTCTTCTGTTATGAAGCAAAGGCACAAGAGGAAGGAAGTGATGTCAGCTAGCCTATAGGCTGCACAGACAGTTAAAGATAAGTCCTAAATGTTGATTGTACTGTAGGCTCAAATATATCCTGTCTAAAATTCTTCTAACATGTTGCACTTCATCATAGTTTTATCCATCATCAAAACTTAACAGTAATCAATACTTTTAAAAACTAAAACCCTTTAGAACAAAATATTTGCTTCAAGACTAATTGTGTTTAGTATTGACACTGAGTCAGAATCTAAACCTGCGAGGAGAAACATAAATTTGCTTTTCACAAGTTTTTGTATTAGACAGATGTGATTCTGAGCACTGTGTCATATGCTGCACAGAAATACACTGCACTGTCATTCAGCATGAGGTTCTTGATAGTCAGAGTGCCATTTTTCTCTGCATCTCCCTCCAATATGATCTTGTTTAAAAATTCAGGCTCGCTAGTATTAGCTTTGTAATAAAGGTATCCCATCAACTTGAAGCCCGACAAGTCCTGACTTTGTTTGTACCACAATATTCGTTCAGAGCTCTGTACATTGTGAGCACATATGATCACAGCAGATTCATCTTGATTCTTGATGAGGTTAGCAGGCGTCTGGACAACAGTTTTACCCAGACATGCAGCTGTGGAGGGGGAAAAAACAGTTATTTACAGTAATCTTTTAGACTAAAGTAAAATTAATAAGTACATATTTATTTTTACCTGTAAACATCATTAGATATACACATATGCTGTCAAACGTGTTCATCATGGTTTCTTTCACCAAGTTTTTCTGCTGTGAATCAAAGGCACATGCGGGAGGAAGTGATGTCAGCTATATCGGTCCCTGAATGGTGAAACCTAAGAGAAATATAAAGGGATAAAATGGTGAAGATAAGATACAAGCTACACAGAATGCATAAATATCAGAACTGTACATACTGTTAGATAAGGGGGGCAGTAATGAAGTTTATAATCATTCATTAAAATCTATTTTAAAACATCACCTTATGAAAAACAGAGACATTCATTTTGCATTGCGAGTAGACTGAAAATTACCAAAAGAACCACACTGCCCCCTGTTGATCAGTATTCATCTCTTATTTTAATGCACCTGTTTTTGTACATCTCTGCCTTGTGTTTGATTCACTGTGTATTCACTCACTGAACAGAAATATATGGCACTGTCATCCGGCTCCAAATTCTTCACAGTAAGAGCTCCATTCTCAGGAACTGTTTTATTAGCCAAAAATTTATTTTTCTCAGAATCTCCATATTCTGGTTTGTCGAAAGTGGATGTGAATGCTACGAGTCTCATAGTCTCTCCTGGACGCTGGCGGTACCAGTACATCAGTCTGTAGGTTGAATCCTTACTGTGTGTGCAGTTCATATAAGCAGATTTCCCCTTTTGTTCCCACAGAATTTTAGGATCTTGAACAACATCATCCCCACCCATAGTGCCTGTGGGGAAAAATAAAATTATAATTGGTAAGATTATAAGGTTATTGTTTAATTTGCTATTAATATCATTTTAAAAAGCTTTTGATACCTTGGCTCAAGTGCAGTAACAGAATCAATGAAATAATGTCCCTAGTCATGTTGAGTTTTGGTGGGGTGTAGAGTGAGTCCCAGCCTTTCAATAGATACAAACTCTAGTTGTTGTTGTACAGGATATGACATCATAGGTTATAACACTACTGGGGGGAAAGCAGTATAAACATGAAATATGAACAGTTAGTTCACTTTCAATAAAATGTTCCTGATAATTTACTCACCCCCATGTCATCCAAGATGTTCATGTCTTTCTTTCTTCAGTCGAAAAGAAATTAAGGTTTTTGATGAAAATATTCCAGGACTATTCTCCTTATACTGGACTTCAATGGCCTCCAAACGGTTGAAGGTCAAAATTACAGTTTCATTGCAGCGTCAAAGGGCTTTAAACGATACCAGACGAAGAATAAGGGTCTTATCTACTTAAGGAACTTATGGAACGAACGCAGCTCCAGTTCCATTTTTTCCGTAAGTAGAATAGGAAAGGTGTAGGACATACATCGTAAGCTTTTTGAAGAATATAAAAGTGTGGTTTTGGCGGAAGCACTTGAAAGGCGATCTTTTGTTTATATAAAGCATATACATTTACATTTTTTCAAAAATGACCAATCGTTTCGCTAGATAAGACCCTTATTCATCGTTTGGTATCGTTTAAAATAGCAAATAAATAAATAATAAAATGGTTTATCTTAAAATAACATTTTAATGAAATGTAAAAAAAAATTTATTTTTATCTACAACTTTTTTTATCCACAAGATTTTCAACAGATAAATGGCCTGCACTACAGGTCCTTCTCAAAAAATTAGCATATTGTGATAAAAGTTCATTATTTTCCGTAATGTAATGATAAAAATTAAACTTTCATATATTTTAGATTCATTGCACACCAACTGAAATATTTCAGGTCTTTTATTGTTTTAATACTGATGATTTTGGCATACAGCTCATGAAAACCCAAAATTCAAATCTCAAAAAATTAGCATATTTCATCCGACCAATAAAAGAAAAGTGTTTTTAATACAAAAAAAAGTCAACCTTCAAATAATTATGTTCAGTTATGCACTCAATACTTGGTCGGGAATCCTTTTGCAGAAATGACTGCTTCAATGCGGCGTGGCATGGAGGCAATCAGCCTGTGGCACTGCTGAGGTGTTATGGAGGCCCAGGATGCTTCGATAGCGGCCTTAAGCTCATCCAGAGTGTTGGGTCTTGCGTCTCTCAACTTTCTCTTCACAATATCCCACAGATTCTCTATGGGGTTCAGGTCAGGAGAGTTGGCAGGCCAATTGAGCACAGTAATACCATGGTCAGTAAACCATTTACCAGTGGTTTTGGCACTGTGAGCAGGTGCCAGGTCGTGCTGAAAAACGAAATCTTCATCTCCATAAAGCTTTTCAGGAGATGGAAGCAAGAAGTGCTCCAAAATCTCCTGATAGCTAGCTGCATTGACCCTGCCCTTGATAAAACACAGTGGACCAACACCAGCAGCTGACATGGCACCCCAGACCATCACTGACTGTGGGTACTTGACACTGGACTTCAGGCATTTTGGCATTTCCTTCTCCCCAGTCTTCCTCCAGACTCTGGCACCTTGATTTCCGAATGACATGCAAAACTGAGCAACAGTCCAGTGCTGCTTCTCTGTAGCCCAGGTCAGGCGCTTCGCCGCTGTTTCTGGTTCAAAAGTGGCTTGACCTGGGGAATGCGGCACCTGTAGCCCATTTCCTGCACACGCCTGTGCACGGTGGCTCTGGATGTTTCTACTCCAGACTCAGTCCACTGCTTCCGCAGGTCCCCCAAGGTCTGGAATCGGTCCTTCTCCACAATCTTCCTCAGGGTCCGGTCACCTCTTCTCGTTGTGCAGCGTTTTTTGCCACACTTTTTCCTTCCCACAGACTTCCCACTGAGGTGCCTTGATACAGCACTCTGGGAACAGCCTATTCGTTCAGAAATTTCTTTCTGTGTCTTACCCTCTCGCTTGAGGGTGTCAATGATGGCCTTCTGGACAGCAGTCAGGTCGGCAGTCTTACCCATGATTGCGGTTTTGAGTAATGAACCAGGCTGGGAGTTTTTAAAAGCCTCAGGAATCTTTTGCAGGTGTTTAGAGTTAATTATTTGATTCAGATAATTAGGTTAATAGCTCGTTTAGAGAACCTTTTCATGATATGCTAACTTTTTGAGATTTGCTAATTTTGGGTTTTCATGAGCTGTATGCCAAAATCATCAGTATTAAAACAATAAAAGACCTGAAATATTTCAGTTGGTGTGCAATGAATCTAAAATATATGAAAGTTTAATTTTTATCATTACATTATGGAAAATAATGAACCTTTATCACAATATGCTAATTTTTTGAGAAGGACCTGTATTAAAAATAAAGGTTCAAAGGGGGGGTTTGCAAGGATGCCATAGAAGAACCTTTAGTTCCACAAAGAACCTTTCACTGAACACTTGTTTTTTTTTCATAGTTTGAAGAACGTTTTAATAATGGAATCTATAGTGGAAACTTTTTCCTCTAAAAAGAACCTTTTGTGGAATGGAAAGATTGCATGGATGTTAAAGATTCTACATAGAACAATCAATGCCAATAAAGAAACTTTATTTTTAAGAGAACATGTTATGTGCACATTCAAGTAGTGAGAATATTTGCTTTGTGTGCTGCTAAGGCTTCTGTCTTCATTATTGGTACTGAAAAGCCCACATGTCCAGGTGCAGAGTGATAGTGACTTTGTTGTTGCAGACACTGATAAGCTGAAGCTTTTGTATTGTTACGGTCCAAGCCTTTGTATTTATTATTTGTTTAGTGTGTGTATTTTTTCTTTGTATTAATTTTGGTCTTTCTCTTCTCCCGAGGGTAAGCTCCGCCCCTGTGCACCTGCGGCCCATTAATTTACGACGCGCTGGGCTGGTTATAAGAGGAGAGAGTGTGGATGTGAAGGGTGGGCTGTTGAGTGTCGAACTTGTGCTGCTTCCATCATAACTCCAGTCGCCAGGTCACCACTGCCGCTGTCTTTAGCTCTATGTGAGCGTGGTGTACGCTTGAGAAATTCCATCGACTTTAACTCCAGTCGCCAGGCCGCCACTGCCACTGTCTTTGGCTTTATGTGAGCGTGGTGCGCATTTGGGAACCCCCAATGACTCCAACACCTGTCGTGTAGCCGCCACTGCCACTGTCTTTAGCTCTACGTGAGCGTGGCGCACACTTGAGAGAGAGGGCTCGTGCGGTAAGCTGACGCGGACGGCCAGCTTCTGTCCGACGAGTTCTGTGTGCGTCCTGATGGCCCGCTGTTGTTATTAAGTGGTTTGTTTGTTATTTCATTTTTGTTTTATTTTGTTGATCTGTGTGTTTGTTTATTTCATGTTCGTTGTATCAGAGCGCTGGTTCTATACTACCTGAACAGTTGCCTGTGATACGCGAGTGCTGCGGCATTAATAAACGGATAAATTGTTTCTCTTTGTCTTGCGTGTCCTTTTATGTTGCTTACCCCCTTCCCTAGCGAGCTCTTTTTGAAAGTGGGGTTCGTAACAGTATCACAGGTTTTTGTATTATGCAGATGTGATTCTGAGCACTGTGTGTAATAGGCTGCACAGAAATATAGTGCACTGTCATTCAGCATGAGGTTCTTGATAGTCAAAGTCCCTTCTTTTCTTCCATCTCCATTCATTTCGACTTTGTTTTTAAATTCAGACTCTGGGGTGTTAAGTTCATTGAAAAGATATCCAATGAACATAAAGTCCAATGTGCTCTGGCTCTGTTTGTACCAAAGAATACGATCATAGCTTTGTATATTGTGTGTACATGTGATCACCGCAGATTCATCTTGGTTCTTTATGAGGTCACCAGGTGACTGGAGAACAGTTTTACCAAGACATGCAGCTGTAATGAGAGAAAATACATATATACTGTACCATGACAATCTAGGTTATCAGAGTAAAACATGTTCACATAATAAGCATTATTACAATTAAAAAGGTTCCATTATATGGTTACCTGTGAGGCATACTAGAGAAACACTTAGAAGGATACTAGTCATCTTTGATTTATGCTTTTAGGGACAATGCTCTGTATTAAATGCAGGAAGACACTCATGGGAAATGATGTCATCTCTGGTAGCACTGACACCAAGCTGGTGAGGAACATAGTTGAAATTCCAAAGAGACATTTAAAGAGAAAGTAAGAGAAATCATAATTAACACATTTTTAAGTTTATCTTGTTATTATCAATGCCATAATAATTCTTACAATTTACAATTCTTGTAAAATATTCATATTGTTAAATGTTGTTCAGATGTAGCATTAACAGAGTAAGGGCTCCCTCTGCCGTTCTGGGATAGTAAACTAGCCCAATGGCTAATCAAATGTAGCCCAATGACTAATATCCAAATATGAAAACTCAAAATATGTCATTCCCATACTGTCACTGTTATGCATATTGAAAACCACTATATCGTAGTGATTATAAACACAGCTCAAAGGCTCCAACACTGGCCGTCCTTCATAAAACATCTTGTGTAACGAATGCTAGTAAGAGCTATGTGAGTAAACCTCACTCCTCTGGCCTCAAGAGGCGCACTAGCAACTGGGGCTATAGAGGCTGCGGTCTTTATTGTCCTTGTTAGCGTGCCCGCCTCACACGCCTGAGACTCTGGTTCGAATCCCCCTTAGAGTGGGTCGAGTAGGACTGGTTATGCTAGCTCAGTTTTATTATTGGGAGAATGTAAAATATTTCAGTACAAGTATTTCAGACAAATATAATTTACCTTAGGGGAAAAATCATCCTGTGGCAACAGTTTTAAAGTAGCCTAATTCCTCTGGAAAACTGCGGCCTTGGTATCCCTGGCATGTGTATCAATTTAATTGACTGTAGGAGGTCAAAATGTGGCGGGCCTTGTTCTATTCTTAAATGGGTTTCCTCAAACATTCTTAGAAATTGGTGTACATCTAATAAAATCACACTGTCATTTAACTGACATGAGACCTTACAGAACATCTCATCTCAATGTTGGCAGCAAATCAAACCCTTTGCAGGTGAGGCAGAGCTGTGGTGAGTCCTGTAAGACTAGCTTTTTGTATTAAGATTTGATTGTCTGTATCACTGTGTAATATGCTGCACAGAAATACACTGCACTGTCATCCAGTCTGAGATTCTTGATAGTCAAATTGCCACTTTTCTTTGCATTTCCCTCCAGTTTGATCTTGTTTTCAAATTCAGGCTCTATATTCTCATTCTCAAAATTGAGGTATCCCATCAGCGTGAGGCCAGACATGTGACTCTGTTTGTACCACAGCATTTGGTTGTAGTCTTGTATATTGTGAGAACATGTGAAAACAGCCAATTCATTCTGGTTCTTCATGAGGTCATCAGGACTCTGGAGAACCGTTTTTGCATGATTTACCACTGTGCATGGAGAGAGATAATACTGTTTGTAGTGAGCATTAATGATTCAAATAAAATGATCAGTATAGCATTGAAATAACATTTACATTAAAGTTAATCACAGTTTGCACAACATCATATTTTGTACTATTACCTGTTAGCCACAATAGACATACAGCTATGCTAAGGAAAGTGTTCATCATGTCAGCTCTTTCTACTAAAGTGAGTTCTTCTGTTATGAAGCAAAGGCACAAGAGGAAGGAAGTGATGTCAGCTAGCCTATAGGCTGCACAGACAGTTAAAGATAAGTCCTAAATGTTGATTGTACTGTAGGCTCAAATATATCCTGTCTAAAATTCTTCTAACATGTTGCACTTCATCATAGTTTTATCCATCATCAAAACTTAACAGTAATCAATACTTTTAAAAACTAAAACCCTTTAGAACAAAATATTTGCTTCAAGACTAATTGTGTTTAGTATTGACAGTGAGTCAGAATCTAAACCTGCGAGGAGAAACATAAATTTTCTTTTCACAAGTTTTTGTGTTAGACAGATGTGATTCTGAGCACTGTGTCATATGCTGCACAGAAATACACTGCACTGTCATTCAGCATGAGGTTCTTGATAGTCAGAGTGCCATTTTTCTCTGCATCTCCCTCCAATATGATCTTGTTTAAAAATTCAGGCTCGCTAGTATTAGCTTTGTAATAAAGGTATCCCATCAACTTGAAGCCCGACAAGTCCTGACTTTGTTTGTACCACAATATTCGTTCAGAGCTCTGTACATTGTGAGCACATATGATCACAGCAGATTCATCTTGATTCTTGATGAGGTTAGCAGGCGTCTGGACAACAGTTTTACCCAGACATGCGGCTGTGGAGGGGGAAAAAACAGTTATTTACAGTAATCTTTTAGACTAAAGTAAAATTAATAAGTACATATTTATTTTTACCTGTAAACATCATTAGATATACACATATGCTGTCAAACGTGTTCATCATGGTTTCTTTCACCAAGTTTTTCTGCTGTGAATCAAAGGCACATGCGGGAGGAAGTGATGTCAGCTATATCGGTCCCTGAATGGTGAAACCTAAGAGAAATATAAAGGGATAAAATGGTGAAGATAAGATACAAGCTACACAGAATGCATAAATATCAGAACTGTACATACTGTTAGATAAGGGGGGCAGTAATGAAGTTTATAATCATTCATTAAAATCTATTTTAAAGCATCACCTTATGAAAAACAGAGACATTCATTTTGCATTGCGAGTAGACTGAAAATTACCAAAAGAACCACACTGCCCCCTGTTGATCAGTATTCATCTCTTATTTTAATGCACCTGTTTTTGTACATCTCTGCCTTGTGTTTGATTCACTGTGTATTCACTCACTGAACAGAAATATATGGCACTGTCATCCGGCTCCAAATTCTTCACAGTTAGAGATCCATTCTCAGGAACTGTTTTATTAGCCAAAAATGTATTTTTCTCAGAATCTCCATATTCTGGTTCGGTGTAAGAGGTTGTGAATGCTACGAGTCTCATAGTCTCTCCTGGACGCTGGCGGTACCAGTACATCAGTCTGTAGGCTGAACTCATTCTGTGTGTGCAGTTCATATGAGCAGATTTCCCCTTTTGTTCCCACAGAATTTTAGGATCTTGAACAACATCATCCCCACCCATAGTGCCTGTGGGGAAAAATACAATTATAATTGGTAAGATTATAAGGTTATTGTTTAATTTGCTATTAATATCATTTTAAAAAGCTTTTGATACCTTGGCTCAAGTGCAGAAACAGAATCAATGAAATAATGTCCCTAGTCATGTTGAGTTTTGGTGGGGTGTAGAGTGAGTCCCAGCCTTTCAATAGATACAAACTCTAGTTGTTGTACAGGATATGACATCATAGGTTATAACACTACTGAGGGGAAAGCAGTATAAACATGAAATATGAACAGTTAGTTCACTTTCAATAAAATGTTCCTGATAATTTACTCACCCCCATGTCATCCAAGATGTTCATGTCTTTCTTTCTTCAGTCGAAAAGAAATTAAGGTTTTTGATGAAAATATTCCAGGATTACTCTCCTTATACTGGACTTCAATGGCCTCCAAACGGTTGAAGGTCAAAATTACAGTTTCATTGCAGCGTCAAAGGCCTTTAAATGATACCAGACGAAGAATAAGGGTCTTATCTACTTAAGGAACTTATGGAACGAACGCAGCTCCAGTTCCATTTTTTCCATAAGTAGAATAGGAAAGGCGTAGGACATACATCGTAAGCTTTTTGAAGAATACAAAAGTGCGATTTTGGCGGACACTGGTTGCAAGGATGCCATAGAAGAACCTTTAGTTCCACAAAGAACCTTTCACTGAACACTTTTTTTTTTTTTTTTTCATAGTGTGAAGAACGTTTTAGTAATGGAATCTATAATGGAAACTTTTTCCTCTAAAAAGAACCTTTTGTGGAATGGAAACTAAAAATATTCCATTAGATTGGATTACCTGTGAGGAATACTAGAGAAACATAAACACTGAGAAGAACGCTAGCCATGTTTGCTTCATGTGCTGGGTGATAATTCTTCAAATTAAATGCAGGAGTGCACTTGTAGGAAGTGATGTCATGTCTGGGGGCACTGACAAGCATAGATATATATACATAGATGCCTCATCATTGGCTGTTTCTATGGGCCGGTACATAAGCCGTCCGCCACATTGGAATGGTCAAAACCAGTCTGTGAACACTCAAAGCCAATGTTGACTGAGCGTCTGTAACCGTAGTTAGGCACATGAATATCTATATCTGCAATAGACTTCAGCAGATGATTTTGCTAAACTAACAATACAAGACGAAGGCGTCAGCTAACACAACATTAAAAAGTTACTAAAACAAAAGTAAAATCATTAAAAAGTACCATAGTAAAAGCTTGTAATATTGAGGTAATACATATTAAAACACAATCCAACACATTCTCAACTGAAAAGTTATCCCACTTCTTTGAGAATTTAAATCTTGGCGGTTTCACAACCATGAAGATGCACAATGTTGTGGCATCATTGATTCTTACTGTGAGTGACGACGTGTTGACTGTGTCTGGAGCGGTCGAATGTGGCATCTACGTATACATATCTATGCCGACAAGTACAGTAGGTGAGTTGCGATAATCTAAAGAGACCTTTAAAGAGAAAGCCTGAGAAAAAATTAAGATAAATAAGTTTAACATTGATGGCTTGTTCTTTAACATTGATGGCTTGTTCTGTTGTTCTGTCTATTGAGAGAAAAAGACTCCTGCAGATCTCATTGAACTGTTTAGCTAAATTAAATTTGGTATTAAAAATACTGTGGCCAAGAATAAAATCTGAAAAGATGTTACCAGCAAAAAAGCTAAATATAATTGTTTCTGCATAGAATGGGTTGCAGTCTTAACCTGCCATGCTGAAAAATGATTCATGTGATTCAGTTATAGCGAGTCTGGGCAAACATGCTGTAAATTTATGGAACCACATCGCCCCCTGTTGATCACTGTTCCTGTAATTATGACAGCAGTTTTTGTTTGAGTCTTGCAGAAGTTGATTGCACAGTTGAAATTTTGCCCTTTTTGCCCCATTTTTGCCCCCTGTTGCCAAAGTTGACTGTAACAGGGGCAAAAATTGACTGTTGAGTGATGCAAAATATGCAGAACAAGGTTTTTTGTTTTGTTTTGTTTTTTGCTTCAGTAGCCTATTTGCTTCTGTAAAATAGCTAGACCTATTGTGTACTGGCACTGAATCAAACCCCAGGTGTGAAGAGAACTGCAAATATGCCTGTCACAGAAACAAAAGAAGAGGTTTTTGTATTAGACAGATGTGATTCTGAGCACTGTGTAATATGCTGCACAGAAATACACTGCACTGTCATTCAGCATGAGGTTCTGGATAGTCAGAGTGCCATTTTTCTGTCCATCTCCCTCCAATTTGATCTTGTTTGCTGGTGTGTCAAATTCAGGCTCTTTAGTCTCTTGATCATAATTAAGGTATCCCATCAACTTGAAGCCCAACAAATCCTCACTTTGTTTGTACCATAATATTGTGTAATAGCTCTGAATATTATGAGTGCAGATGATCACAGCAGATTCATCTTGATTCTTGATGAGTTTCGCTGGCGTCTGATCAACATTTTTACCAAGACAAGCAGCTGTGGAGAAAATAAAACAGTGTATAACCATATAAATCAGTGAGAAACAGTTTACAGCAATGTTTAGGATAAAAGATTTGTACAAAGTCTTTTTTTAAACAAGTGCTCATTTTTGTTGTTATTACCTGTAAACATCATTATAGATACAGATACGCTGAGGAACGTGCTCATCATGGCTTCTTTCACCAAGTGCTTCTGCCATGAGGAAGTGATGTCAGCTATATTTCATCTCTTCTCAAATGATGGGTCTTCATACTAAAATCAGTGACAGGTCTTTTCTCATAAAGTTGTGGACATCAGGGGAAACAATATGACAAAAATAATAATAAAACTAACCATTAAAAAAAATCAGGGTGAGTAGGACACTTTTTCCCAGTCATCTCAATGGCAAAAAAAGTGTCCCAATCACCCTGAATTCACCCTAATTATGCATTACTTAGGCTAGAAATGTGGCTGGAAATTTGTTGAACCACACTGCCCCCTGTTGATCAGTATTCATCTCTTATTTTAATGCACCTGTTTTTGTACATCTCTGCCTTGTGTTTGATTCACTGTGTGTTCGCTCACTGAACAGAAATATATGGCACTGTCATCCGGCTCCAAATTCTTCACAGCTAGAGATCCATTCTCAGGAACTGTTTTATTAGCCAAAAATTTATTTTTCTCAGAATCTCCATATTCTGGTTCGGTGTAAGAGGTTGTGAATGCTACGAGTCTCATAGTCTCTCCTGGACGCTGGCGGTACCAGTACATCAGTCTGTAAGTTGAATCCTTACTGTGTGTGCAGTTCATATGAGCAGATTTCCCCTTTTGTTCCCACAGAATTTTAGGCTCTTGAACAACATCATCCCCACCCATAGTGCCTGTGGAAAAAATAAAATTGGTAAGATTATAAGGTTATTGTTTCATTTGCTATGGATATCATTTTAAAAAGCTTTTGATACCTTGGCTCAAGTGCAGTAACAGAATCAATGAAATAATGTCCCTAGTCATGTTGAGTTTTGGTGGGGTGTAGAGTGAGTCCCAGCCTTTCAATAGATACAAACTCTAGTTGTTGTTGTACAGGATATGACATCATAGGTTATAACACTACTGGGGGGAAAGCAGTATAAACATGAAATATTAATGTATGAACAGTTAAACATAAACACCAGCACACAGCTGATTTGCTGAGAAATTGACTGGTACAATAAAAGCTTTAAAAATTTAGATTTTGTTCATTTAGATTTCATTACCTCTAGCATGAATCCCTTATGTTAGCTTTAACACACCTTCATGGTGGCCGAGAAACTGCATAATGGGCTGATGATGCCATAGGTGGCTCATTGTGTATTGGTCCGCAAATTTTGGATTTCGCTTGTCCATTAGACAGTGTGTGATATGTTAAATGTCACTGCTAAATTGATTGTTTCAACTGTAATAACCAATATATTACACGGTACAACATTAAAAATTTGATTTTGTTAGAAATGTACCTTTAGAGAGAAGCACTTTTTTTAGCTTTAATAACGCACCTTCTATGGTGGTTGAGAAACTGCTCTGTGAAATGAGCTGCTCAGAGTAGCTATTTGTCCCATATGCCAAGTTCAAGGGTGCATAAAAAAGATCGGTGCATTAAAAACAGCTAGAAATTTAGATTTTGTTAGAATATCCTGATTATAAAGCTTAGCTGTAATGCATCCTCTATGCTAGCAGCAAAACCATGTGTGAAATGGGCTCATGATGCAGTCTGTTTGTTAAGACCTTCTCAAATGGCACACTTCACATGCACTTACTGTTTTGTGGACTTATAATGGCCGCCACTATACGTATGATCATGAACTCCACGAGATCGCATGGCATTGTTTCCCAACCCTGTTCCTGAAGGCACACCAACCAAATTCTTCCTAATCAAACACATCTAATTCAACTCATCAGCTCAGGCTGGGACACTGCAAATGGGTATCCCGTTTGTCATTTTAAGTGTTCATAAGCACCGCCTTTGCGACCGATATGCACTCTCGATGCTTGCTTTTGCAGAGTCCGCACTGAAGACTTCTTGGAATCGCATCGCCCCCTGTTGATCATTGTTCCTGTAATTAATTATGGCAGCTGTTTTTTGTTTAACTCTTGCCAAAGTTGACTTCACTGGTATCATATGGACCCTCAGTTAAAATCTCGACCCTTTTGCCCCCTTATGGCACCAGACCTGATGCTCGAGCAAAATTCACAATTTAAGAACTGACTGCATGATGCAGGATGTTACAGTGGAATTTAAATCAGAATTGCAATTGAAGGAAATTTAACAAAATATAATGGAATTTGTTTGTTCAAGAATATATTGGTTCAGTATATTACTAATGTATTAGTTTTTTTGACTAATTATGTCTATTTATTAACTAATATGCAGAGTATATATTAAATTTAATATATTTTAGGTTAAGGAATGTAGAATATGCAGAATTAGTTTTTTTCTTTAATATTTGCTGCTGTTAATTAGCTAGACCTATTGTTTTTTAGTTTTCGTTTTTAACGTTGAATTTCTTTCTGATTAGTGCTTCTGATATAAACTCCCTTTATTATTGCTTTGCGGTCTTTCTTGTTGTTCTTATTGTGCTATATAAATAAAGGTTTGATTGATTGATTGATATTGTGTACTGGCACTGAATCAAACCCCAGGTGTGAAGAGAACTGCCAAATATGCTTATCACAGAAACAAGCCGTTTAAAAGAGGAGGTTTTTGTATTAGACAGATGTGATTCTGAGCACTGTGTAATATGCTGCACAGAAATACACTGCACTGTCATTCAGCATGAGGTTCTGGATAGTCAGAGTGCCATTATTCTGTCCATCTCCGTCCAATTTGATCTTGTTTTCAAATTCAGGCTCTTTATTCTTTGTACCATAATTAAGGTATCCCATCAACTTGAGGCCCAACATGTCCTGACTTTGTTTATACCAATATATTTGGTCATAGCTCGGTATATTATGAGAGCATGTGAGCACAGCAGATTCATCTTGATTCTTGATGAGTTTTGCTGGCGTCTGAACAACTTTTTTACCGAGACAAGCAGCTGTGGAGAAAATAAAACCGTGTATAACCGTGTAAATCAGTTAGAAACAGTTTACAGCAATATTTAGGATAAAAGATTTGTACAGAGTAATTTTTTAAACAAATGCACGTTGGTTGTTATTACCTGTAAACATCATTATAGATACAGAAACGCTAAGGAACGTGCTCATCATGGCTTCTTTCACCAAGTGCTTCTGCCATGAGGAAGTGATGTCAGCTATATTTCATCTCTTCTCAACTGATGGGTCTTCATACTAAAATCAGTGACAGGTCTTTTCTCATAAAGTTACGGACAGAAGAGGGAATGATATGGGGAAAAAATGAAACTAAACATAAAAATACAGGGTCATATCAATGGCAAAAAGTGTCCCAATCATCCTGAATTCACCCTAATTATGCATTACTTAGGCTGGAAATGTGGCTGGAAATTTGTTGAACCACACTGCCCCCTGTTGATCAGTATTCATCTCTTATTTTAATGCATCTGTTTTTGTACATCTCTGCCTAGAGTTTGATTCACTGTGTTTGCTCACTGAACAGAAATATATGGCACTGTCATCCGGCTCCAAATTCTTCACAGTTAGAGATCCATTCTCAGGAACTGTTTTATTAGCCAAAAATTTATTTTTCTCAGAATCTCCATATTCTGGTTCGGTGTAAGAGGTTGTGAATGCTACGAGTCTCATAGTCTCTCCTGGATGCTGACGGTACCAGTACATCTGTCTGTAGTCTGAACCCTTATTGTGTGTGCATTTGATTTGGGCAGAACTCCCCTTTTGTTCCCAAAGAATTGCAGGTTTTTGCAAAACATCACTCCCACTAGCAGAACCTGTGCAAAAATAGAGTACATGAGTTTAGTGATAAATGTATAAAGAGTAAATCATGGAGACAACTATGAAGGTGTTTTGATACCTTCACACCAATACAATGAAATAATTAATGGTATGATGGTTCTGATCATGCTGAGTTCTTGAACCCTGAGTTTATTCTTCTGCCTTGCGACACTGAAGCTTCAGCTGTTGTACAGGATGTGACAACAAAAGCTTAAGAGTGTCAGGAAAAGAAAGATGAATATTTCACCACTCATAGGTGTCTACCAAACCATGTCTCAACTAAAGACCTGGAGAGACCGTACTTTATTACGTAATTATCAAAGAATAAATTAGTAAATGGGCTAGTGCGCCATCTTCTGGCGAGACGTGGGAATTCATTTGGCGCATGACTCTTATAGTGCTTTATGGGTATTCTTTAGCCGTTAAGTGTACATTGGTTGTACACTTGTTATTGCAGGGCATTGTGGGATTGAATGAGTGCAATTAATAATATCCACGATTTTGGACACCACTACAAATGGCTGTCCCCTCAAATAGTGCCCTATAAGGGGGCGATTTCAGACACAGCCGTTGTCTTTGCCTGAGTTCTCAGATGTATCCATGGTTTTTTGATTAGTGCACACCTGTTCCCTGTTTCTTTGATTATCATTCTCAGTGTATTTAAGCCCTCAGTTTCCTCTGTTCTGCTTCATTAATGGTTTGTTGTGTTGTGTTCTAGTTCTTGGTGTTCATTAAAAGTATCATTTATCATTTTTCCTGTCATTTATCATCTTTTGGATCATACAGACCCATTTTTACATAAATTTTTTTAACCTCCAATGGTAGATATAAACGATTGCATGATATGCTTTTGTTCCAAAAAAACCATTTCTGTTACTGCAGAAACTAAATCTGTTAGTACTGATCCTAACTTAGTTGATAGATGCTGGCAGGAAATAAACCACATCCTTCTGCATAATTTAAGAATAACTTATGAATTTATATTTTTTGTGACTTCTTTAGGTCAACAAAATGTCCCAATTTGGTCCATGGCCAGTGTTGACAGTTAATGTGAAATATATAGACTATAACTTAAATTCCACCTGTAATTATTTCTTATTCATTGTTTTGACTCATCTCAACTGTTTTGACATGCAGCACATTGGTTGTACCAGACTGCCACCTGTTGACTAATTCTGTCACTGATGTAAACTGTGTGTAAAGCATTATGAATAAGGGATATGATCATCTTTACTAGAGAGAGCAATGTTTGATGTTATTAATAGTACAGAGAACACTTACCAAGAATGTTGACTGTAAAAAGAAAAAAGAAAAAAATGCATAAGCTTATAAACTCTATTAGCAAAACACTATTATGAAAAGAAACTGAACCTTGTAAAGATATATGAAATAATAGTCAAAGAAAAAATCTATTTTTAAATGGAATAGTTTATTGGACCTTTAGATAAAATAATAGAAAAAAGTTTGCATATGTGTTTTTTTGTAGAATATTATATTTGATACCTCAGGTATATATATATATATATATATATATATATATATATATATATATATATATATATATATATATATATATATATATATACAGGTTTATATATAGTGCTGCGCAATATAATGATGAATAAGAGATCAAATAAACATTCCTCAAAAGCCTGATGGATCATATTTTATACTTGATGGATAATCAGTAAACTTTAGTTGCCTCAGTCCAGTAAGTTTGTCTTGAAATATTAACAATATAAAAGTTATTCTATACGTCTCTGTATTGTTTCAGTTTAATATAATTCTAAAAACGTCCCCCTTCTTCAGGACACCACAACCTGAAGGGGCGATGTTTTTTAGAATTATACTAAAAGGCATTTTACTTGCTAAAAATGTCAGATGACAGAAGACTTCTTTTCAGCTAGTTTTGATCATGTTGATAATTTAGAGGCTTTAGAAATTTGTGTGTCAAATATATGATACAGCATGCGCTATATATTAAATGTGTTGAAACTTAGATCACATGATTTCACAGCCAAGACTTGTAATATTTTAATTAAGATACATTGTACTATGCCACTGTAAATGACTATAAATACAAACTGAATACGGTTTACATCCCTGTTGACAATTTTATATGTTTGCAAGCATCAATATTCAGACCACATGACTGCTATGTCATCTCAGCGGATATTAGCAGGAAATTCAACCGAGCCCTTCAGCAGGTGCAAAAGCCCTGCTGTGGTTAATTGTGCAGCAGTATCGGTGCTTTCAGAGCTTTTTGTATTGTGGCATGACTACATATCACACCGTGTAAACTAGCTGCACAGTAATACATCGCACTGTCACTGGGTTC
This sequence comes from Megalobrama amblycephala, assembly GCF_018812025.1. Lineage (NCBI taxonomy): Eukaryota > Metazoa > Chordata > Actinopteri > Cypriniformes > Xenocyprididae > Megalobrama > Megalobrama amblycephala. Next base: position 28,064,381 of record NC_063048.1, read on the forward strand.
AAGAGCATTGATTTTTAAGGATCCATTCTTGGTTCCATCTCCATTCAAATTGATTTTGTCTTTGAAATCATCCTCTGGATAATAATTTTTATTCCAGATATATCCCATTAATGTAAATTCATGGTTAAGTGTTTGCTTGTACCAGAGGATCACAGTGTAAGATGATACGTTGTGTTCGCAGACAAGTTCTGCAGAGTTTCTCTCGGTTTTAATTAGATTTGAGGGGTTTTGATGAACACTGCCATTGACAACAAAACCTGTGAAAAGAAACAAAAATGGTAAATGATGTAAGAGCACACTGCACTATTACTAAACAACTCCTATTAAACTCTTATTTTATATGATAAAATATTTACCTGTAAGCCAAAGTAGTAAGACAAGGAGAACTCTGATCATGTTGATTGAGACTGGAGAAATATTCTAAGTGAAATAAGCATTGCAACACCACAACCCAACCCAGCATTGCAATATCACAGTCCTTAAGTATTTTACAAATTCTAGTATGGACCCCCAGCGCCTCCTTCCCTCAGGTTTTGTAATTGCGTCAATTTCCTGCCATGGCATGGACTTCAGCTGTGAAGAAAGTTTAGAACTGAAAATGTTAAAATGCTTGTCTCATGAATGCTTGAATCATTTAAAACAAATTAGCATATAATCATAACTGAGATATTCTAGTGAATAAATGTTTAAAATATACTGTATCTACGCTTTATATTGACGTAGTCAGAGCATTACCTCAATAAATAATTCAGCAGGTGATTTACTCATAATTTTGTACCAGAGTGCTTCTTTTTAGTAGTATTTTCTTTGTTTTGATAAGTGAATATGCACAAGGTGTTATTTAGTGTTTATCACTATACATTAATCTTCTTAAAAACATATCTCTTTTTATTAGTTATTTTTGTGGAAGTTTGGAAGACGCTTCGGATGTGTGTACCTTGATCTTTTATATGTGGAAGTTTGTGGAAAATGTTATATTTTGGTAACAATGAGCTTCATATCACAGTAGGGTTTTTGTATTAGACAGATGTGATTCTGAGCACTGTGTCATATGCTGCACAGAAATACACTGCACTGTCAGTTAGTGTGAGGTTATGGATAATCAGAGTGCCATTATTTCTTCCATCTCCTTCCAGTTTGATCTTGTCTTTAAATTCCAATTCTGGGTTTTCATATTGAAGATTAAGAAAACCCATCAAGTTAAAGCCCATGATGTCTTTTTTGTACCAAAGAGTACGATCATAGCCTGATATTTTGTGTGCACATTTGATCACAGCAGATTCATCTTGTTTCTTTATGAGGTCACCAGGTGACTGGAGAACAGTTTTACCAAGACAGACGGCTGTAATGAGAGAAAATATACATTTAAAATAATAATAATAAAAAAAAAACTGTAAGCAGTGTAGCACTTTCACATATTATAAAGTAATACAGCTAACTAAAACGTTAAATAGAATTACCTGTGAGGCATACAAGACAAACACAAACACTTAATAGAGTCATGTTTGTATGTGCTCAAATGCATTGCTATGCATCAAATGCTTGAAGGCACTTCTAACAGGAAATGATGTCATCTCTGAAGGCATTGACAACAGTTACATAGTAGAAAGAAAATCTATGCATTTGTTAGAGGAAAGCTTTAAGATTTGGAAGAATTTTATACCTATAAATACACAGAACATTTTTAAAAATGCATTTATTAAAAAAATAATAATAATAAATTTGTACAGTATGCTGTTCTAAATGAAGCGGTAATAGAGAAATGGCTCCCTCTATCATTGTGGGATAGTGAGTTGCTACTATTTCAATGGGTTTTCTCTTACATTCTTAGAAATGCTGAACATATAAACTGGAATGATGAAAAAAAAAACCTGATAGGGTGAACTCAACAAATAGATTGAGTTTGGTTTGCTGACTGAACAATTCCCTGCTTATTACACAGCTTATTACTCACTTTTCACTGTAATTGTTATGCTGATAATTGGTTATGAACAAATTACTATTGCATTTAAAAATTCCAAAGATAAATAATATTGCATAAGGGAATGAATGGCATTCAGAGGTTCTTCATTGGCCATTTCTCAAACTCTTACCCCAATCCTCAGTATGAATTACAAATTGTATAATATTATCAGTTATCTATTGAGAGATAAAGATGCACCTACCGATCTTCTAATTGAAATGTTAAAACCTCAGTGCTTGGCCAAATTATTTTTGGTCATTGGTAATTGAAGACTGAAATAGCTCTGACTAAATGTACAACCTGAAAAGAATAGAACAACACAAAGTTTTATAAAAATCAGTTCTACATAGAAAAGCTTGCAGCCATGCAGTAAAATTATTCACTGTTCCCAGTTCCAAAAAAAAAGCTAATAAATAAATACAAATCTTAGTGATAAGCACTTGAAGTACTGGTTCATGTGAGTCAGGTCAGATATATTAACTACAGCAAATTTGGATGAACAGGTTCCACATTTGTTGAATCACATCGCCCCCTGTTGATCAGTGTAATTATTAGTGGCAGCTGTTTTTGTTTAACTCTTGCATAAGTTCACTTCACTGTGTGCTGGCTCACCAAGCAGAAATAGACGGCGCTATCATCTGACTCCACATTGTTCACAGTCAAATATCCTCTCTCTGGAACAGTTTTGTTTGCTGAGAATTTGTTTGGATCAGAATCTCCATAGTCTGGTTTGCTCAAACTGCTTGTGAACACAATAAGAGTCATAGTTTGTCCTTGCCGTTGTCGATACCAGTACATCTGGTTGTATGTAATTTCCTTTTTGTGTGTGCAGTTCATTTGAGCAGAACTCCCCTTTACTGCCATTAAAACACCTGGACTTTGTGAAACATCACTGGCACCTGCAATTGGAAATAAAAATATTTCTGTAGCAATTTCAAAAGGTTATTCTGTTATGTATATTACCATTGAGATGGTTTGAATACCTTGGCTCCAATGTACTGAAAGAATCAGCAGAATAATGTTCCTCATCATGTTACGTTGAGGCTGGATGATGATGCGTTATATTATAATCTTCAGTGATGATTCAAATTTTAGTTGTTATACAGGATGTGACATCAGTATCATGGTAGCGGTGATCTCAGGGTGGGGCAAAATTCAGAATTTAAGAAAAAGCTTCCTTTCCGTTTTTGAGTTACATGTGAATTGACCACATTATACAAGATGTTAAGCAACACTTTAAGCAAGACTAGACTAAAACGTATTGTGTTTAGCATTGGCACGGAGTCAATATCCACAGGTGTGAAGAGAACTGCAAATATGCTTGTCACAGAAACAAGACATTTAAAAGAGGAGGTTTTTGTATTAGACAGATGTGATTCTGAGCACTGTGTAATATGCTGCACAGAAATACACTGCACTGTCATTCAGCATGAGGTTCTGGATAGTCAGAGTGCCATTTTTCTGTGCATCTCCATCCAATTCGATCTTGTTTGTGAATTCAGGCTCTTTATTTGGAACTTTATATTGAAGGTATCCCATCAACTTTAAGCCTGACATGTCCTGACTTTGTTTGTACCACAGAATTTGGTTGTAGCTCTGTATATTGTGAGAGCATGAGATCACAGCAGATTCATCTTGATTCTTCAAGTGATCATCAGGCGTCTGGTGAACAGTTTTACCAAGACAGGCAGCTGTGGAGAAAAAAACAACAACAGTTGTTTATATTAATATTTGGGTGAAATAATCTAATAATCTGTGCATTGTGTAAGTAAAGAGTTAACAAGTGTATATTTTTACCTGTAAACATCATTAAAGATACAGATACACTAAGGAACGTGTTCATCGTTGTTTTTTCCATCAAGTTTTTCTGCTATGAATTCAAGGCACAAGCAGAAGGAAGTGATGTCAGCTATACCAGTTCCTAACTGGTGTAACCTGAGAGAAAAGAGTAATAAAATGGGGGCAGTCAGATTCAGTCTACAGAATGAGTTTTGAATAAATATTAGGACTGATATGCAAATCACAATGATTATGACGTTAAAGATCATTCATATTTACTTTATGCAAACAGATTGATTTACATTTCAAATAGGCTGGAATTTGTTCAACCACACTGACACCTAACAGTCTTTTTTAATACATTTAAAAAAACTTTTATGTACATTTCTCCTTAAAGATTGATTTTTGCTTGTCATTGTATTGCTTAAATGCCCACTTAAGAGAACTTTTGCACATTGCATTTACTTTATATTTCTTTGGCTGGAATTGATCAACTTCACTGTAAAGAAGAATGGAATGATCTCAAAGATTTGTTTATATGACTTAGTATAAAATTAACTTTGTTTGATATGATGTGTTCATTTATTAATGGTGTTAAATGTGAACAAAATTGTAGTTTGATCTCCAGTTGTGTTGTTTTGTCGGGACTCAATCTCTACTGAACTAGTTTTAAATCAAATTCTGCCAACACATTGTTTTTATAAACTGAGGTTGAAGTTATTTTCTGTGATAATGGAGAACATGCAATAAATGGTGTCAGTAACTTGTATTTGAGCCATAATACTCCTAATTATTTTGCCTCATCTCAACTGTTTTGACATGCAACACGTTGGTTGTACCAGACTGCCACCTGTTGACTAATTCTGTCACTGATCTTTCATGTACAGAATGTTTTTGTACAGCACTCTCCAGCCTTTGACACACTGTGTTGACTCACTGAACAGAAATATATGGCACTGTCTTCTGGCTCTAGATCTTTCACTATTAGAGATCCTCTATCAGCAACACTTTTATGAGCTTCAAATTTATCTTTATCAACATCTCCAAAGTCTGGGTCTGAACCAGCAATAGTCAATACTATGAGCCTCATGGTCTCTCCTGGACGCTGACGGTACCAGTACATCTGTTGGTATGAAATTTCCTTATAGTGTGTGCAGTTCATATTAGCAGAACTCCCTTTTGGTTTCCACAGAATTTTAGGCTCTTGAACCACATCATCTCCACCCATAGCGCCTGTGGAAAAAATGTAAACAAACTGATAAGAATATAAGGTTATTGTTTCAGTTGCAGTGGAGACAATGTTACAGAGTTTCTCATACCTTGGCTCCAGTGCAGGAACAGAATCAATGAAATAATGGCTCTAGTCATGTTGAGTTCTGGTGGAGCGCACAGTGAGTCCCAGCCTTTGAAATGATTCAAACTCTAGCTGTTGGTGAACAGGATATGACATCATAGATTGTAACAGTAATGAACAAACCTGTGTGAACATGGAATATGTATATATATTACTAAAAATCTATAGATTTATAAAACCCTTTTTATAATACAAATATGTGGTACTCAGAATTAAAGTGAATCTTTAATATGGGAAATCAAATGAAGGCCTTGACATTATTAATCTGTGTGAATATATCTCCCACCTCACTCAAGAGCTCTTGTCTGATTAGCTGTCATTTACAAAAAAATAAGTTTATTCAAGTTAATTTTATTCAGTATATTTTAAGTATACATTATGTAATAGGTATAGCCAACTAATATTAGTGCACTACTAGCATACTTGTAAGTTAACTATTTCATGCTTGGGACTAAATTGGCCAACTTTTTAGTGTATAAAAGTATACTTTTAAGTGTAACAGTAGTAAACTTTAAATACACAACTAGTTTACAACTACTTTTAGGTATATTTCTAGTATATTTCTACATACAAAGTAAGTACATACACTTGAATAAACTTCTTTTTGTAAGAGGTGCTCTTAAAGTGTAACATTTCTTAGTTATTGAACTCAGCTGAATTACACATTAAATAAAATAATAATATATAGGTGCTGGTCATATAATTAGAATATCATCAAAAAGTTCTTTTTTTGTTGTAAATTATTTTTAAAAATGAAACTTTCATATATTCTAGATTCCCTACATGTAAAGTAAAACATTTCAAAAGTTTTTTTTTTTTTTAAATTTTGATGATTAGAGCGTACAGCTAATGAAAGTCCAAAATCCAGTATCTCAAAATATTAGAATATTTCCTAAGATCAATCAAAAAATGGATTTTCAAAACAGAAAAGTTCAAGTTCTTTAAAGTATGTTCATTTGTACACTCAATACTTGGTCGACAGCACATATTACAGCAAATGACTTGCTCCTAGCACAAATTACAGCATCAGTGAAGTGTGGCATGGAAGTGATCAGCCTGTGGCCCTGCTGAGGCACTATTGAGCCTTCAGATCATCTGTATATTGTTGGATCGACTGTTTCTCATCTTTCTCTTGAAAATATCCCATAGATTCAGGGGGCAGGCATGGTGTGAATGGCTGGCCAATAAAGCACAGTAATATCATGGTCAGCAAACCACTTGGAAGTGGTTTTTGCACTGTGGGCAGGTGCTAAAGTCCTGCTGGAAAAGGAAATCAGCATCTCCATAAAGCTTGTCAGCAGATGGAAGCATAAAGTGCTCCAAAATCTCCTGGAAGATGGCTGCATTGACTTTGCACTTGATAAAACACAATGGACCAACACCAGCAGATGTCACAGCTCCTCAAATCATTACTAACTTCAGAAACTTCCCACTAGACTTCAAGCAGCTTGGATTCTGTGCCTCTCTAGTCTTCCTTCAGACTCTGGGACCATGATTTCAACATGAAATGCAAAATTTACTTTTATCTGAAAAGAGGACTTTCGACCACTGTTCACTGTCCAGTTCTTTTTCTCCTTAGCCCAGGTAAGATGCTTCTGACGTTGTTTCTGTTTCAGAAGTGGCTTGGTAGTCCTTTTCCTGAAGATGTCTGAGTGTGGTGACTCTTGATGCGCTGACTCCGGCTTCATTTGACTCATTGTGAAGCTCTCCCAAGTGTTTGAATCGTCTTTACTTGACAGTATTCTCAAGCTTGTGGTCATCCCCGTTGCTTGTGCACCTTTGCATACCCAATTTCTTCCTTCCATTCAACTTTGCATTTAATATGCTTTGATACATCACTCTGTAAACAGCCACCACATTCAGTAATGACCATCTGTGACTTATTCTCTTTGTGGAGGGTGTCAATGATTGTCTCCTGGACCACTGCCAAGTCAGTAGTCTTCCCTATTAGTGTGGTTTTAAAGAACAAGAGATACCCGGAATTTATACTGTAGGGATGGTCATTTAATGAAACACAAATGTAAATATTCTAATATTTTGAGATACTGGATTTTGGACTTTCATTAGCTGTACGCTCTAATCAACAGATTTAAAAAAAAAAAAAAAAAAAAAAACTTTTGAAATGTTTTACTTTACATGTAGGGAATCTAGAATAAATGAAAGTTTCATTTTTTAAAATAATTTAAAATTAAAAATTGAACTTTTTCATGATATTCTAATTATATGACCAGCACCTGTATACATAATCATAGAGAAAAAGGCATAAAAGATTTGGCATGCTGTCCTGAAAGCTTATTTTGAGATCAACCAAGATCAAGCTACTGCTTAGATACCTTGAAAAAAGTTAATAGGATTAGATGAACAAGCTCCTTCCGACATTTTATGTTCCAACAACTTCATTTAACATAGGTTTAGGGGTTTGTTCAAATTCAGTTAAGTAATAAAGTAAAGTGTGAGTAACAGTGATGTGTCCTTTAGTAAGCAGTCTAAGCACCCATAATAATAGGCTATACTAATCCAAAATCATAATACAAAGGATATTTTCTTTTGCAACCATCACATTATTGCTCATTATTTCAAAGAATGCCAAGTTGAGTTAAGCCACAAATAGAAAGCTTAGCCTGTGTCTTTTGTTGATAACCCAATAGTGTAACTGTGCCAGGTTTTTGTATTAGACAGAGGAAGTTTAGAGCAGTGTGTCATATGCTGCACAGAAATACACAGCACTGTCATTCGGTGTGAGGTCTGTGATAGTCAGAGTGCCATTTCGCCTTCCATTTCCCTTCAGAATAATCTTGTTGGTAAATTCTGTCTCTTTGTTGCCAGTTTCTCCGTCAAGGAATCCCATTAGTTTAAGTCCCAGGGTGCCCTGGATCTGTTTGTACCACCTAATTTGGAAATAACTTGTTATGTCGTGTCTACATACAAACACAGCAGATTCATTTTGCTCCTTTATTGATTTAGGAGGAGTCTGGTCAACAATGTTACCAAGAGTGGAAGCTGTGAAGAGACAGATAAATGACATTAAATGCCTGTGTCAATAAAATAAGATTTATACACAGTTGTTGTGACAAAAATCAAGAAACACTTGATAAAAAAAAACATTATTACCTGTGAGCCACATAAATGTGACAGAGAAACTCAGGAGTATATTATTCATGCTGTTTCTCTGTGCTGTGTGACTCGGTTGATGAAATGAATAAAGATAATGGAGGATGTGATGTCACCAAGGGAATTTCTGACAACTCAAGTTCATGATTTTACAAACTATAACCCGGCAGGCCCTTTGTTCTTAAATATACTGACAATGATATTTGTATATTCTGTAATGATATAGTGAAGAATTTCGGACTCATTATTTTGTAATTGTGAACTGTATATTTCATGAATGAATGTGAATGTCATGTGTACACTGAAACACATTTTAATTGAATAAATGGCTGAATAAATAAAATCGCACACTTAAAACCCTTAAGGTCCAGATTTTTCTTTAAGAGTCTGAAAACATTTTCAGTCATAGACTTTTAAATTATTAAAAAGTAGGGTATTATTTTTGGTACTATAGACATTTTCAGATGTATTTCATATAGATCTATGCTACAATTTTAATATAATCAGTAATATTATGCAGTGTGACTTGCATTCTGTGTTATGTGTCATTCTTGCAACTATTTTATGTTGCACTATCTTTTAATGCATTATATGTGCCATTTATTAGTTGTGCCACATTGCCACCTGTTGACAAATATTGTCAGTGCCATCTGTTAAAGTATAGTTTTTGATGTAGGCTACTGAAAAATGAATACCACTATTATCTGGCTCTAGATCTTTCTCTGTAAGAGATCCACTTTAGGAGCACTTTAAAGAGTTTCAGATTTGTTTTTATCAACATCTTTAAAGTCTGAATCTGCATAAGCAGTAGTGAATACTATGAGTCTCATCATATCTACTGGACACTGCTCATTCTATAGGCAGCAGTATGCAGTCCACAACTGCAGAACTCTGTTTTGCTTTCCAAAGAATAGGTTATTTTACAACATCAAGTCTGATGGTTAATAATATCCTGTCTGTAATATAAGAAGTGTTGTAGGAGAATAAGAATAGGACACTGAAGAAAGTTTAACACTCTACTTCAGCAATAAAAACAAACAAAAAAATGAAGCACACATGTGATGTTTATCTAAAGTCATTTTACTTATTCGTATGCTTGAATTGGATCATCAAAGGTCAGCAGCACAGACAGTGGGCCCTATTATACACCCTGTGCAATGTGACGGCAGGCGCGATGCAAGTGTTTTTTGCTAAGTTTCAGCCCGGCGCATTTATCATTTTCACGTCCAGAACCCACTTTGTTTAAATAGCAAATACACTCGCAAACATCAGTTTGCCCATGGGCGTGCTGGGCTGAAAACAAGGTGTGTTCAGGTGCATTGTTGGCGTGTTGCTATTTTGAGGCAACTGAAAATGACTGCGCCATTGACCAACAAAAACCTGATCTAAAGTTATTTAGATTATTATAAAAGTATTTTTTGTTGTTGTTGTTATTTAAAGGGTGCGTTAGTAATATGCCATGGTGCAAGTGCACCTGGTTTTAAAGGCAATGGGAGAGTAGACTCTGATTCGTTTATTGCACATTACACTCATGACTGATTAAGATACAATAGGTACAACCCTTTTGGACCATTTCATCGTTAAACTAGCAAAAGTGAAGTTAGATTGTTAAAATAGGGCCCAATGGTTAACAAAGTGAGATTAAATACATAAAGTATATTTGTATTATTTAGGCCGTTGTGGCCTAGTGGTTAGAGAGTTTTTGTGTAATGCTAAGCTGCTAGTTTGCATTATAATCACTGAAACACTAGTCCAGATGCAGACTGGGAATGAATTTGCAGTCACTGATAATCTTGTAACAGGGGAGGAGTTTTTGTATTAGACAGATGTGATTCTGAGCACTGTGTCATATGCTGCACAGAAATACACTGCACTGTCAGTTAGTGTGAGGTCGTTGATAATCAGAGTGCCATTATTTCTTCCATCTCCTTTCAGATTGATCTTGTTTGTGAATTCAGGCTCTTTATTATCATCTTTGTAATAAAGGTATCCCATGAACTTGAGGCCCAACATGTCCTGACTTTGTTTGTACCAAAATATTCGTTCATAGTTCGATATATTATGAGTGCACAAGATCAGAGCAGATTCATCTTGATTCTTGATGAGGTTCGCAGGCGTCTGATCAACATTTTTACCAAGACAAGCAGCTTTACCAAGACAAGCAGCTTATTAATATTTGTCCATATTTGTTCATAATTACCTGTTATTATCATTAAAAAAATAAGGAAAGAAAACACAAAGTGTTTATAATTATCAAGCAGGAGGAAGTGATGTCAGAAGGAGTCTGGTGAACAGTGTAACCGAGAGTGGAAGTTGTTGTGACAAAAATCAAGAAACACTTGATAAAAGACATTATTACCTGTGAGCCACATACATGTGACAGAGAAACTCAGGAGTGTATTATTCATGCTGTTTCTCTGTGTGACTCTGCTGTGAGTAAATACGGCTGATGAAATGAACAAAGACAATGGAGGATGTGATGTCACCATGGGAATTTCTGACTCAAGTTGTGTGTGTGTGTGTGTGTGTGTGTGTGTGTGTGTGTGTGTGTGTGTGTGTGTGTGTGTGTGTGTGTGTGTGTACTGTATATGATTATTGACTATTATGTTTTGTGATCATTCAATTTTGAAAGAATACATTTGCAAATGTCATATAAGGAAATTTTGTGTTTGATTAGTTGTATAACCACCATAGAGCACATTATTCACTCTACTGGATCACACAATAAAAAAAAATGAATAACAATGAAAATGTTATCTAAATTATTTTTGCTTGTCATTGTATTGCTTAAATGTCCACTCACTCAGTATGAGGAAAACACATTGCACTTTATATTTCTTTGGCTGTTTGGCTGGAATTTATCAACTTTACTGTAAAGAGGAATGGTCTCAAAGATTTGTTTATATTATGTATAAAATAAACCATGTTCTAATGTCATTTTGATATGTGTTCATGTATTGAACAAAATGATCTCCATGTTATTTGCAACAAATATGTTAAATGTTGTTTTACTTTTGCATAAGAAACATTAGTTTTACGTGTGAATCAGTTGTTGTTAAATGTTGGCAGGAAATAAAACCACCTCCATCTGGAGGTGAAACAGAAGTTGGTTTCATCTAAATTCAGAAGAACATTTGAACTAATAAATTCACATTGAATTCTTCAAATTACAAAACAAAATATCCCAATAATGGTAATCTCTGGTCCATGGTCATACTGTGTTGTTTTGTCGGCACTCAATCTCTGCAGAACCAGTTTTAAATCAAATTCTGCCAACACATTGTTTTACAAACTGAGGTTGAAGTTATTTTTTGTGATAAATGGAGAGCATCATACTCTCATAATGGACCCATAATACTCCTGATCATTTTGCCTCATCTCAACTGTTTTGACATGCAGCACATTGGTTGTACCAGACTGCCACCTGTTGACTAATTCTGTCACTGATCTTTCATGTAGTGTGTTTTTGTTCAGCACTCTCCAGCCTTTGACACACTGTGTTGACTCACTAAACAGAAATATATGGCACTGTCTTCTGGCTCTAGATCTTTCACTATTAGAGATCCTCTATCAGCAACACTTTTATGAGCTTCAAATTTATCTTTATCAACATCTCCAAAGTCTGGGTCTGAACCAGCAATAGTCAATACTATGAGCCTCATGGTCTCTCCTGGACGCTGACGGTACCAGTACATCTGGAAGTATGAAGTACCCATAGTGTGTGTGCAGTTCATATTAGCAGAATTCCCTTTTGGTTTCCACAGAATTTTAGGCTCTTGAACAACATCATCTCCACCCATAGCGCCTGTGGAAAAAATGTAAACAAACTGATAAGAATATAAGGTTATTGTTTCAGTTGCAGTGGAGACAGTGTCACAGAGTTTCTCATACCTTGGCTCCAGTGCAGTAACAGAATCAATGAAATAATGGCTCTAGTCATGTTGAGTTTTGGTGGAGCGCACAGTGAGTCGCAGCCTTTGAAATGATTCAAACTTTAGCTGTTGGTGAACAGGATATGACATCATAGATTGTAACCGTAATGAACAAAACTGCATGAACATGGAATATGTATATTATTAACAGTATTGGGGAAAGTTACTTTTAAAAGTAATGCATTACAATAATGTGTTACTCCCTAAAAAGTAACTAATCGTGTTACTAGTTACTTTTTATGGAAAGTGCTGTGTTACGTTACTTTTGCGTTACTTTTGCGTTACTTTTTCTCATCTGAGCTGTTTGTTCGTTTTTATAACAACAAAAAAGTTATTTTTTGACAAATGTAAAGGCTCTTTCACACCAAAAGTGAAATGAATAAGCCTCAGGCTGAAGGAAATGCAAATTCAAGCCTGTACAGTAGAGGGCGCAGCTCAAACAAACCTTTCAGCTGTGCTGCTATTCTGGAATACAGAAGAATTGGGGTGCGTCTCAGTCAGCTCCCTAGTTCAGTAGTCAGGGCACTGATCAGGGAATCAGCCACATTCATTTACATGATATACTGATTCACAACCTAGGGAGCTGATTGAGACGCAGGAGAAGAAAATGAGTAAATGTACGCTCACATTTAGTCTAACTAGTCTAGAATAACCATCATGTTCACACAGCGCACTCAACGCCTCTGCACTCCCGATTTCTTTCAACATGGAGACAGGAGAGCTGTCAGTCAATAAATGGGAAAACAAAGTAACTTGCGTTACTTATTTGAAAAGCAACTCAGATATTTTGTTGTAAATTTAAAAGTTTTTTAGGTATATTACTGAGAAGTGCGTACAAAGTAGACTGAAACACTTTCTTATTTTTTAATTTAAAAGAAGTATACCAATACTTTGAATAAACACACTTGAGCACACTTGAATAAACTTTTTTGTAAGAGGTGCTTTAAAAGTTTAACATTTCATAGTTATTGTACTCAACTGAATTACACATTAAAAAAAAGGTATATAATAATATATACATATAAATGTATATAGAGCAAAAGGGATAAAAGATTTGGCATTCTGTCCTGAAAGCTCATTTTTGAACTGCTCTTAATTATAATGAATCATACTGACGACATCCAGTTGAACTTGAAATCTAATATAAATTAGATTTAGAATTAATTAGAATTATTAATGATTAAAAACAAGTATTCAAAATCATAAACTTTTAAATTCCCTTCTTTGTGTACTGCTAAGCTGCTGGTGTGCATTATAATCACTGAACCACTAGTCCAGATGCAGACTGGGAATGAATTTGCAGTCATTGATAATCTTGTAACAGGGGAGGAGTTTTTGTATTAGACAGATGTGATTCTGAGCACTGTGTCATATGCTGCACAGAAATACACTGCACTGTCAGTTAGTGTGAGGTCGTTGATAATCAGAGTGCCATTATTTCTTCCATCTCCTTTCAGTTTGATCTTGTTTTCAAACGCAGTCTCTTTGTTCTCATGACCAATATTAAGGAATCCCATGAGCTGAAGGTCCATGATGCTCTGACTTTGTTTGTACCACTGTATGACATCATAGCTTTGTACTTTGTGTGAACATTCAATCTCTGCAAAGTCCTTTTCTATCTTCAGGAGATCAGGAGGAGTCTGGACAACACTTTTACCAAGAATGGTCACTGTAGAGATACATATAAATGAATAAACAATATAAAGCTGTGAAGAGCTCATATATCTCAGTGACACAAAGTATTAGAAAAACACCTTTAGACTAAAAAGAATTACCTGCAAGACACAGGACAAAGAAAGAAACACTGAGATGAGGAGCATTACTCATGTCGTCTCTCTCTGCTGATTGATTCCACTATGAATTAAATGCAGGTGATGAAGGAAGTGATGTCATCTAGTGATGCATTGCTGAATTCTGAACCGCAAAAGCCTACTACTCTTACTGTTTCTGCCATAGAAATATATGGAAAATGTAGTACAAGAGGTAGGTGTATATACTAGTATGTGGTTCTGATTTCTTGAACAGGAAAGCATTAGCTTTCATTGCACAAGACATTGAATGGAAGATGCTCTTCACCTGTACCAGAGTGCCCCCTTTTGGAGAGTATATTCATATGATATGTGTACAAGCTGTTTTTGTACATCTGCCTTCAGTGTTTGATTCACTGTGTTTGCTCACTGAACAGAAATATATGGCACTATCATCTGGCTGTGCATTCTTCACAGTGAGAGATCCATTTTCAGGGACACTTTTATGAACTTCAAATTTACTTTGATCAAAATCTCCAAATTCTGGTTGCCCATAGCTTTTTGAGAACACTATGAGTCTCAAACTCTCTCCTTTTTTCTGCTGGTACCAGTACATCTGATTGTAGTCAGCACTCTTATTGTGTGAGCAGTTGATCTGGGCAGATTTCCCCTTGAGGATCCAAAGAATGCCAGACTGTGAAACACCATCTCCACTTGAAGCACCTGCAAAATATGCTAAATGATTATTTCTGTATCAACACAATATAGTTGTTTATTCTATTGTATTATTTAACATTGTAATGCTCTGGATAAATAATCATACATTGACTCCAACAAAGTGACAGGATTAGCAGAACAATGACCATGTTAAATGATGGCTAGGAGTGCAATGAATCATGGTCCTGAGAGATGATTCTAATTCTTCCTGTCAATACAGGATATGAAATTTGGATGAACAGGTTCCACATTTGTTGAATCACATCGCCCCCTGTTGATCAGTGCAATTATTAGTGGCAGCTGTTTTTGTTTAACTCTTGGCAAAGTTCACTTCACTGTGTTTGCTCACTGAACAGAAATATATGGCACTATCATCTGGCTGTGCATTCTTCACAGTGAGAGATCCATTTTCAGGAACACTTTTATAAACTTCAAATTTACTTTGATCAGAATCTCCATAGTCTGGTTTGCTCGAAGTGCTTGTGAACACAATAAGAGTCATAGTTTGTCCTTGCCGTTGTCGATACCAGTACATCTGGTTGTGTGCAAAATCCTTTTTGTGTGTGCAGTTCATTTGAGCAGAACTCCCCTTTACTGCCATTAAAACACCTGGACTTTGTGAAACATCACTGATACCTGCAATTGGAAATAAAAATATTTCTGTAGCAATTTCAAAAGGTTATTCTATTATGTATATTAGATGGTTTGAATACCTTGGCTCCAATGTACTGAAAGAATCAACAGAATAATGTTCCTCATCATGTTACGTTGAGGCTGGATGATGATGCGTTATATTATAATCTTCAGTGATGATTCAAATTTTAGTTGTTAATACAGGATGTGACATCAGTATCATGGTAGTGGTGATCTCAGGGTGGGGCAAAATTCAGAATTTGCATGTGAATTGAATTGACCACATGCTACAAGACATTAAGCAACACTTTAAGCAAGACTAGACTAAAACTTATTGTGTTTAGCATTGGCACTGAGTCAATATCCACAGGTGTGAAGAGAACTGCAAATATTCTTGTCACAGAAACAAGACATTTAAAAGAGGAGGTTTTTGTATTAGACAGATGTGATTCTGAGCACTGTGTAATATGCTGCACAGAAATACACTGCACTGTCATTCAGCATGAGGTTCTGGATAGTCAGAGTGCCATGTTTTTTTGCATCTCCCTCCAATTTGATCTTGTTTGTGAATTCAGGCTCTTTATTCTCACTGTAATAAAGGTATCCCATCAACTTGAGGCCCAATAAGTCCTGACTTTGTTTGTACCAATAAATTTGGTCATAGCTCGGTATATTATGAGTGCATGAGATCAGAGCAGATTCATCTTGATTCTTGATGAGGTTCACAGGCGTCTGATCAACATTTTTACCAAGACAAGCAGCTGTGGAGAAAATAAAACACATGTTTTATAATTAATGTTTACATTGAAATAATCTGTATAATGTGAAAGTAACCTAAATATTTACTTATTGTTTACTTATTAATATTTAAGTCCATATTTGTTCATAATTACCTGTTATTATCATTAGATATACAAATGTGCTAAGGAAAGAGTTCATCATGTCAGCTCTTTTTACAAAGTGATTCTGCTATGAATTAAAGGCTCAAGCAGGAGGAAGTGATGTCAGAAGGAGTCTGGTGAACAGTGTTACCGAGAGTGGAAGCTGTGAAGAGACAGATAAATGACATTTAATGCTGAAGAGTCAATAAAATAAGATTTATACACAGTTGTTGTGACAAAAATCAAGAAACACTTGATAAAAGACATTATTACCTGTGAGCCACATACATGTGACAGAGAAACTCAGGAGTGTATTATTCATGCTGTTTCTCTGTGTGACTCTGCTGTGAGTAAATACGGCTGATGAAATGAACAAAGACAATGGAGGATGTGATGTCACCATGGGAATTTCTGACTCAAATTTTGTGTTTGATTACTTGTATAACCACCACAGAGCACATTATTCACTCTACTGGATCACACAATAATAAATAAATTACAATGAAAATGTTATCTAAATTACTTTTGCTTGTCATTGTATTGTTTAAATGTCCACTCACTCAGTATGAGGAAAACACATTGCACTTTATATTTCTTTGGCTGTTTGGCTGGAATGTATTAACTTTACTGTAAAGAGGAATGGTCTCAAAGATTTGTTTATATGACGTAGTATTAAATAAACCTTGTTTGATATGATGTGTTCATGTATTAATGATGTTAAACGTGAACAAAATTTTGATCTCCAGTTGTTGATTTGCATCACAAATATGTTAAATGTTGTTTGCATCACTTTTGCACTAAGAAACATTAGTTTTACACGTGTGAATGTAATCTTAAATCAGTTGTTGGTAAAGGAAATAAAACCACCTCCATCTGGAGGTGAAACAGAAGTTGGTTCCATCTAAATTCAGAAGAATATTTAAATGAATAAATTCACATTGAACTCTTTAAATTACAGAACAAAATATCCCAGTAATGGTAATCTCTGGTCCATGGTCTGTGTTGTTGTGTCAGGACTCAATCTCTGCAGAACCAGTTTTAAATCAAATTCTGCCAAAACATTTTTTTACAAACTGAGGTTGAAGTTATTTTCTGTGATAATGGAGAGCATGCAATAAATGGTGTCAGTAACTTGTATTTGAGCCATAATACTCCTGATCGTTTTGCCTCATCTCAACTGTTTTGACATGCAGCACATTGGTTGTACCAGACTGCCACCTGTTGACTAATTCTGTCACTGATCTTTCATGTACAGAATGTTTTTGTACAGCACTCTCCAGCCTTTGACACACTGTGTTGACTCACTGAACAGAAATATATGGCACTGTCTTCTGGCTCTAGATCTTTCACTATTAGAGATCCTCTATCAGCAACACTTTTATGAGCTTCAAATTTATCTTTATCAACATCTCCAAAGTCTGGGTCTGAACCAGCAACAGTGAATACTATGAGCCTCATGGTCTCTCCTGGACGCTGACGGTACCAGTACATCTGGAAGTATGAAGTACCCATAGTGTGTGTGCAGTTCATATTAGCAGAATTCCCTTTTGGTTTCCACAGAATTTTAGGCTCTTGAACAACATCATCTCCACCCATAGCGCCTGTGGAAAAAATGTAAACAAACTGATAAGAATATAAGGTTATTGTTTCAGTTGCAGTGGAGACAGTGTCACAGAGTTTCTCATACCTTGGCTCCAGTGCAGTAACAGAATCAATGAAATAATGGCTCTAGTCATGTTGAGTTCTGGTGGAGCGCACAGTGAGTCCCAGCCTTTGAAATGATTCAAACTCTAGCTGTTGGTGAACAGGATATGACATCATAGATTGTAACCGTAATGAACAAAACTGCATGAACATGGAATATGTATATTATTAACAGTATTGGGGAAAGTTACTTTTAAAAGTAATGCATTACAATATTGCGTTACTCCCTAAAAAGTAACTAATCGTGTTACTAGTTACTTTTTATGGAAAGTGCTGTGTTACGTTACTTTTGCGTTACTTTTTCTCATCTGAGCTGTTTGTTTGTTTTTATAACAACAAAAAAGTTATTTTTTGACAAATGTAAAGGCTCTTTCACACCAAAAGTGAAATGAATAAGCCTCAGGCTGAAGGAAATGCAAATTCAAGCCTGTACAGTAGAGGGCGCAGCTCAAACAAACCTTTCAGCTGTGCTGCTATTCTGGAATACAGAAGAATTGGGGTGCGTCTCAGTCAGCTCCCTAGTTCAGTAGTCAGGGCACTGATCAGGGAATCAGCCACATTCATTTACATGATATACTGATTCACAACCTAGGGAGCTGATTGAGACGCAGGAGAAGAAAATGAGTAAATGTACGCTCACATTTAGTCTAACTAGTCTAGAATAACCATCATGTTCACACAGCGCACTCAACGCCTCTGCACTCCCGATTTCTTTCAACATGGAGACAGGAGAGCTGTCAGTCAATAAATGGGAAAACAAAGTAACTTGCGTTACTTATTTGAAAAGCAACTCAGATATTTTGTTGTAAATTTAAAAGTTTTTTAGGTATATTACTGAGAAGTACATACAAAGTAGACTGAAACACTTTCTTATTTTTTAATTTAAAAGAAGTATACCAATACTTTGAATAAACACACTTGAGCACACTTGAATAAACTTTTTTGTAAGAGGTGCTTTAAAAGTTTAACATTTCATAGTTATTGTACTCAACTGAATTACACATTAAAAAAAGGTATATAATAATATATACATATAAATGTATATAGAGCAAAAGGGATAAAAGATTTGGCATTCTGTCCTGAAAGCTCATTTTTGAACTGCTCTTAATTATAATGAATCATACTGACGACATCCAGTTGAACTTGTGTGGATTTACAGATATGTCAGCATCTGAATGATCATATAAATTAGATTTAGAATTAATTAGAATTATTAATGATTAAAAACAAGTATTCAAAATCATAAACTTTTAAATTCCCTTCTTTGTGTACTGCTAAGCTGCTGGTGTGCATTATAATCACTGAACCACTAGTCCAGATGCAGACTGGGAATGAATTTGCAGTCACTGATAATCTTGTAACAGGGGAGGAGTTTTTGTATTAGACAGATGTGATTCTGAGCACTGTGTCATATGCTGCACAGAAATACACTGCACTGTCAGTTAGTGTGAGGTCGTTGATAATCAGAGTGCCATTATTTCTTCCATCTCCTTTCAGATTGATCTTGTTTTCAAACGCAGTCTCTTTGTTCTCAAGACCAATATTAAGGAATCCCATGAGCTGAAGGTCCATGATGCTCTGGCTTTGTTTGTACCACTGTATGACATTATAGCTTTGTACTTTGTGTGAACATTCAATCTCTGCAAAGTCCTTTTCTATCTTCAGGAGATCAGGAGGAGTCTGGACAACACTTTTACCAAGAATGGTCACTGTAGAGATACATATAAATGAATAAACAATATAAAGCTGTGAAGAGCTCATATATCTCAGTGACACAAAGTATTAGAAAAACACCTTTAGACTAAAAAGAATTACCTGCAAGACACAGGACAAAGAAAGAAACACTGAGATGAGGAGCATTACTCATGTCGTCTCTCTCTGCTGATTGATTCCACTATGACCGCATAAGCCTAACTCTTACTGTTTCTGCCATAAAATATATGGAAAATGTAGTACAAGAGGTAGGTGTATATGCTAGTATGTGGTTCTGAATTCTTGAACAGGAAAGCATTAGCTGTCATTGCACAAGACATTGAATGAAAGATGCTCTTCACCTGTACCAGAGTGCCCCCTTTTGGAGAGTATATTCATATGATATGTGTACAAGCTGTTTTTGTACATCTGCCTTCAGTGTTTGATTCACTGTGTTTGCTCACTGAACAGAAATATATGGCACTATCATCTGGCTGTGCATTCTTCACAGTGAGAGATCCATTTTCAGGGACACTTTTATGAACTTCATATTTACTTTGATCAGAATCTCCATAGTCTGGTTTGCTCAAAGTGCTTGTGAACACAATAAGAGTCATAGTTTGTCCTTGCCGTTGTCGATACCAGTACATCTGGTTGAATGAAAAATCCTTTTTGTGTGTGCAGTTCATTTGAGCAGAACTCCCCTTTACTGCCATTAAAACATCTGGACTTTGTGAAACATCACTGATACCTGCAATTGGAAATAAAAATATTTCTGTAGCAATTTCAAAAGGTTATTCTGTTATGTATATTACCATTGAGATGGTTTGAATACCTTGGCTCCAATGTACTGAAAGAATCAACAGAATAATGTTCCTCATCATGTTACGTTGAGGCTGGATGATGATGTGTTATATTATAATCTTCAGTGATGATTCAAATTTTAGTTGTTATACAGGATGTGACATCAGTATCATGGTAGTGGTGATCTCAGGGTGGGGCAAAATTCAGAATTTAAGAAAAAGCTTCCTTTCAGCTCCTGAATTGTGATGTGAATTGAATTGACCACATTCTACAAGACATTAAGCAACACTTTAGGCAAGACTAAAACTTATTGTGTTTAGCATTGGCACTGAGTCAATATCCACAGGTGTGAAGAGAACTGCAAATATGCTTGTCACAGAAACAAGACATTTAAAAGAGGAGGTTTTTGTATTAGACAGATGTGATTCTGAGCACTGTGTAATATGCTGCACAGAAATACACTGCACTGTCATTCAGCATGAGGTTCTGGATAGTCAGAGTGCCATGTTTTTTTGCATCTCCCTCCAATTTGATCTTGTTTGTGAATTCAGGCTCTTTATTCTCACTGTAATAAAGGTATCCCATCAACTTGAGGCCCAAAATGTCCTGACTTTGTTTGTACCAATATATTTGGTCATAGTTCAATATATTATGAGAGCATGAGATCAGAGCAGATTCATCTTGATTCTTGATGAGGTTCGCAGGCGTCTGATCAACATTTTTACCAAGACAAGCAGCTGTGGAGAAAATAAAACACATGTTTTATAATTATTGTTTACTTGTTAAAGTTTAAGTCCATATTTGTTCATAATTACCTGTTATTATCATTAGATATACAAATGTGCTAAGGAAAGAGTTCATCATGTCAGCTCTTTTTACAAAGTGATTCTGCTATGAATTAAAGGCTCAAGCAGGAGGAAGTGATGTCAGAAGGAGTCTGGTGAACAAGTGTTACCGAGAGTGGAAGCTGTGAAGAGACAGATAAATGACATTTAATGCTGAAGAGTCAATAAAATAAGATTTATACACAGTTGTTGTGACAAAAATCAAGAAACACTTGATAAAAGACATTATTACCTGTGAACCACATAAATGTGACAGAGAAACTCAGGAGTGTATTATTCATGCTGTTTCTCTGTAATGATATAGTGAAGAATTTCTGACTCGTTATTTTGTGATTGTGAACTGTATATTTCATGAATGAATGTGAATGTCATGTATATATTCTTACACTTAAAATCATTTTATTTTAACCAAATTTAATAAATGGCTCAATAAATAAAATTGCACACTTAAAACCCTTAAGGTCCAGATTTTTCTTTTAGAGTCTGAAAACATTATCAGTCTTATAGACTTTTAAATTGTTAAAAAATAGGCTATTATTTTTTGTACTACAATGACATTTTCAGATGTATTTCATATGGATCTGTGTTACAGTGGTAATATACTCTGTAATATTATGCAGTGTGACTTGCATTCTGTGTTATGTGTCATTCCTGCAACTCTTCTATGTTGCACTATCTCTCCATATATTTGAATGCATTATATGTGCCATTTATTAGTTGTGCCACATTGCCACCTGTTGGCACATATTGTCATTGCCATCTGTTTAAGTATAGTTTTTAATGTAGGCTACTGAGAAATGTATACCACTATTATCTGGCTCTAGATCTTTCTCTGTAAGAGATCCACTTTTAGGAGCACTTTAAAGAGCTTCAGATTTGTTTTTATCAACATCTTTAAAGTCTGAATCTCCATAAGCAGTAATGAATACTTTAAATGGTTAGCTCACCCCAAAATGAAATTTCTGTCATTAATTACTCTCCCTCATGTCGTTCCACACCCATAAGACCTTCCTTCATCTTCAGAACACAAGCTAAGATATTTTTGATGAAATCTGGGTGGTTTTATTTTCCATAGAAAGCATCGAAATCCCAATTTCAAGGTTCAGAAAGGTACTAAAGACAACATTAAAATAGTCAATGTGACTGCAGTGGTTCAACCTTAATGTTATGAAGCAACAGTAATACTTTTTTTTTTGCAAAAACAAAACAAAAATAACTGTTTTATTTAATGATTTCTTTTCTATCCTGTCAGTCTCCTATGCAGTGCAGCGCTTTTCTGTTTACGTCTGAATGTCGGCTCAGTTTTAGCTGACACTGTTCACGTGAGCAGCACGATGCATAAGTGTGATGCTGACGCAGGAGCCAGCCAATAGAGTCGCCGTTCTGACATAGAACATGGAAGGGGGTTATGGGTGATTACAAGTTTCCCATTACTTTTCTCACCTGGACTGAGCTTACTTGATTGTTTTATAATAATAATAATAAATAATTCTATTTTTGGCAAATGTAAAAGCCCTTTCACACAAAAAGTGAAATGAATAAGCCTCAGACTGAATGAAATGCAAATTCAAGCCTGTACAGTAGAGGGCGCAGCTCAAAGAAAACTTTCAGCTGTGCTGCTATTCTGGATTGCAAAAGAACGACACAGGAGAAGAAAGTTAAACACTTACTTCAGCAATTAAAAAAAAAATAAAAAAAAATAAAACACAAATGTGATGTTTATCTGAAGTCATTTTTGCTTGAATATGATCATCAAAAGCCAGCAGCAAAGACAATGGTTAATAAAGTGAGATTAAATACATAAAGTATATTTGCATTATTTAGGCCACTGTGGCCTAATGGTTACAGAGTTTTTGTGTACTGCTAAGCTGCTAGTTTGCATTATAATCACTGAACCACTAGTCCAGATGCAGACTGGGAATGAATTTGCAGTCACTGATAATCTTGTAACAGGGGAGGAGTTTTTGTATTAGACAGATGTGATTCTGAGCACTGTGTCATATGCTGCACAGAAATACACTGCACTGTCAGTTAGTGTGAGGTCGTTGATAATCAGAGTGCCATTATTTCTTCCATCTCCTTTCAGTTTGGTCTTGTTTGTGAATTCAGGCTCTTTGTTTTCATCTTTGTAATAAAGGTATCCCATGAACTTGAGGCCCAACATGGCCTGACTTTGTTTGTACCACTGTATGACATCATAGCTTTGTACTTTGTGCGAACATTCAATCTCTGCAAAGTCCTTTTCTATCTTCAGGAGATCAGGAGGAGTCTGGACAACACTTTTACCAAAAATGGTCACTGTAGAGATACATATAAATGAATAAACAATATAAAGCTGTGAAGAGCTCATATATCTCAGTGACACAAAGTATTAGAAAAACACCTTTAGACTAAAAAGAATTACCTGCAAGACACAGGACAAAGAAAGAAACACTGAGATGAGGAGCATTACTCATGTCGTCTCTCTCTGCTGATTGATTCCACTATGAATTAAATGCAGGTGATGAAGGAAGTGATGTCATCTAGTGACGCATTGCTGAATTCTGAACCGCATAAGCCTACTACTCTTACTGTTTCTGCCATAGAAATATATGGAAAATGTAGTACAAGAGGTAGGTGTATATACTAGTATGTGGTTCTGATTTCTTGAACAGGAAAGCATTAGCTGTCATTGCACAAGACATTGAATGGAAGATGCTCTTCACCTGTACCAGAGTGCCCCCTTTTGGAGAGTATATTCATATGATATGTGTACAAGCTGTTTTTGTACATCTGCCTTCAGTGTTTGATTCACTGTGTTTGCTCACTGAACAGAAATATATGGCACTATCATCTGGCTGTGCATTCTTCACAGTGAGAGATCCATTTTCAGCAACACTTTTATAAACTTCAAATTTACTTTGATCAGAATCTCCATAGTCTGGTTCACTCAAAGTGCTTGTGAACACAATAAGAGTCATAGTTTGTCCTTGCCGTTGTCGATACCAGTACATCTGGTTGTGTGTAAAATCCTTTTTGTGTGTGCAGTTCATTTGAGCAGAACTCCCCTTTACTGCCATTAAAACACCTGGACTTTGTGAAACATCACTGATACCTGCAATTGGAAATAAAAATATTTCTGTAGCAATTTCAAAAGGTTATTCTATTATGTATATTAGATGGTTTGAATACCTTGGCTCCAATGTACTGAAAGAATCAACAGAATAATGTTCCTCATCATGTTACGTTGAGGCTGGATGATGATGTGTTATATTATAATCTTCAGTGATGATTCAAATTTTAGTTGTTAATACAGGATGTGACATCAGTATCATGGTAGTGGTGATCTCAGGGTGGGGCAAAATTCAGAATTTAAGAAAAAGCTTCCTTTCAGCTCCTGAATTGTGATGTGAATTGAATTGACCACATTCTACAAGACATTAAGCAACACTTTAGGCAAGACTAAAACTTATTGTGTTTAGCATTGGCACTGAGTCAATATCCACAGGTGTGAAGAGAACTGCAAATATGCTTGTCACAGAAACAAGACATTTAAAAGAGGAGGTTTTTGTATTAGACAGATGTGATTCTGAGCACTGTGTAATATGCTGCACAGAAATACACTGCACTGTCATCCAGCATGAGGTTCTGGATAGTCAGAGTGCCATGTTTTGTTGCATCTCCCTCCAATTTGATCTTGTTTGTGAATTCAGGCTCTTTATTCTCACTGTAATAAAGGTATCCCATCAACTTGAGGCCCAATAAGTCTTGATTTTGTTTGTACCAGAATATTTGGTCATATCTCGGTATATTATGAGTGCATGAGATCAGAGCAGATTCATCTTGATTCTTGATGAGGTTCGCAGGCGTCTGATCAACATTTTTACCAAGACAAGCAGCTGTGGAGAAAATAAAACAGGTGTTAAAATTAATGATTGCACTGAAATAATCGGTATAATGTCGAAGTAGCCTAAATTGATTACTTCTTTACTTACAAATATTTAAGTCCATATTTGTCCATAATTACCTGTTAGCATCATTAGATACACAGATATGGTAAGGAAAGTGTTTATCATTTTAGCTCTTTTTACGAAGTGTTTCTTGCTAAGGCACAAGCGGGAGGAAATAATGTCAGCTCTATCAAGTTCTCAAATGGTGAAACCTGAAAAAAAAGTTGCACATAAAGATCAGAACTGATGTGCAACTCAAGTTGTACATGCTTTTTATTAGCATCACAGATACAGTGAAGAATGATTGTGAGATGGAATTTGCCGAACCACACTGCCCCCCATTGATCAATGCTTTTTTCTTATTTCAACATGCCTGTTTTTCTACAATCCGAAAAGTCTGATTACAGATTACTCTCAGTTGAAATGTAGAAACATGCATTTTTTTGTAAAGCTGCTTTGAAACCACACTATCTTAAATCAGTTGTTGGTAAATGTTGGCAGGAAATAAAACCACCTCCATCTGGAGGTGAAGCACATTATTTTACACGTCTATTTTCTGTGATAATAGACTGCATGCCACAGATGCTATAGATCATAACTTGTATTCAGCTGTTTGCAGCTGTACCAGACTGCCACCTGTTGACTAATTCTGTCACTGATCTTTCATGTACAGAATGTTTTTGTTCAGCACTCTATGGCACTGTGTTCACTCACTGAACAGAAATATATATATGACACTGTGCGTATGTTCGTTCTCTGCACACACATTTGAGAAACGATCATAAGATCAAATGTAGGATGGTTTCTACACAACATTTTAAAAATGAAACCCCAGAAAACATGCATTTTTATTAACTTATGTTAACAAAGATTAACAAATACAGTAACAAATGTATTGCTCATGGTTAGTTTACGTTAATTAACACATTAACTAATGTTAACAAATAAACCTTATTGTAAAGTGTTACTAAATATATATACATCAATCCTCAGAGATTACCACAGATGTTAATTGTTGTCCAATTTTCTGGCAATCGATGTCAAGTAGACACAATAAACAAGATGACATTAAATAATTTATTTCCCTTTCTTGATAATACATGCTTTTGTATAAATTGGGAAAATGACCTGTACATCTATGTACATGAAATATTACCACTTGAAGGAGAAAAAAAAAGTACAATAAATATTAACACATTTGAATTAGGAAGTGTTTGGAATATGAAGCTAAAATTAGCTGTCATTTCTCAATTTTGTGGCATATCAAACTAACATTTACTCACACAAGAGCAATGATGCCATAAAGACAAAAAAAAAAAAATTCTGTCAAACTACGATATTGATAATCATGAAGAACAGAATATTAAAATTCTTGTCTATTTGACAGTTTCAACAAAAAGGTAAACTCTATAGACAATTTATGTCAATCTAAAGAAAGATTCATTTCATAAGACTTGTTTTGTAATGCAGATGCTTAGGGAATGTCACTCAAGCAGATGCCGTCTTGACAGCTTAATAGAATTGAAAACAAACAAAAAAAAAAGAGAAGAGGTGATAATTTCTGGGATCACTTAAGTACAAAGTGCAAGTGGTAAATAATAACCGCAAAACATTCCACGTTTGAAGACTAGTTTCTAACACAGTATCTGTAAAGAGAAACACTACACCATATTGTGTTACTTAAGCCATAGAAATCGATCCGTTGCAAATTAAGAGTCGCTGTCTTCCATTTTAATTGTTAAAAGTGTGGTTAGGTAAGAGATGCTTCTTGTAGTAGAAATAAAAAGAATAATGCTACTAAATGGCTCATTTTTGCCCTTTTGATAGTTTACAATAACTTCAGTATTTTTTTAGGTTTAGATTTTGATTCTCACAAAAAACTGTCAAGAAATGACACCCCAAATTCAAAAGAATAAAATAAAAAATATTTTTAAATTTTAGGATTTTTTTTTGCATTATTATTTTAATCAAATTAGGCACAATTCTTGAATTCTCAATTCTCAGTACTGTATGCGAGACAGTATATGAATCAGCAGTGAAGTATATATCATAGCAGTATTTGTTGTAATTTAAGTTGATTTTATTATTTAACATTATATGACTGTTACAGTAATAAGAATGTGTGTGGTGGGGGATATTAAAACAATATTAAAACAAACCCGAAATGGCCCTGAAATAGGCTTCATTGTCTTTATGCACAGTGTTACTTCTTTTGATTTTTGGGTGAAATATGACCCTGATTTTTTGTGAGATTCTCCCTTGCATCCAACATAAGACGTCACGACGTAACCAACACAAGTCACATTTTAAATGACTTGAATGCTGTTGTATAAATTAAATGATGAGAAAACCCATGGCACAGAAATCTTGTTCCCTACAAGACACTACACCACCTCATTCATAAAACAGATAAACGTATGATATTAATAAACTATGACATGAAGGCACTACAAGGACGTTTGATAGGGGGCTGAGACGAGACAAATCTAGTTAAATCTACTCCAGCGGGAGCTGTGCGTCTCCAGTTCTGCGGCTCAATGACTCCAGTTACATTAAATGTCAAGCACAAGTGCTGTTGAGAAAAAAGCTCCAGTCTTTCTCTGATACTTCATTTGGGGGTTATATTTGTGCTATCACAGCCTCTAGCTGTCTGTCACTCAGACACCACAAACGCTTTAAACTAAAGCATAAGCAGCAAAACAGAAAAACTGGTCTCATATGATCTTTACAGGCATAAACACACCAATACATAAAATCCAACACACATATCTGGGCTGAAAGGCCAGTATGAATATCAATTTTGATGTAATGCAGGCCAGCAGAGTAAATTTCAGTGAAGAGAGCTCACTCTTCTCCTAGGCGCCATTTTTGGGACTCTTCCTGACGTGCATCTGGGTGAATCTGGTTCCTCATGCCTCCCAGCACATTGGACGTTGCTTCTGTGGCAACGATAAGAGGTTTAACAACAGCTGGAGGAAGCTGCCGCAGGACTCCGCCCACAGCGCCCGTCATGCCCCTCTGTTCATGTTCGCGTGTTGCAGTGTCATAAATGGTCAGAGCTGTGTCGGTAATGCCCTGCAAACACACGGTGCATAGGAACTGTTAATCTAAACATACCAGTATATACCTCAGTCACTCTTAAAGGGACAGTTTGCCCCAAAATGAAAATTCTGTCATCATTTACTCACTTTGATGTTTTAAAAAGTTCGTAACATAATCCATATAAATTGAGCAGTTTACCCCACGTCTTCTGAAAGGACATGATCGCTTTATCTGATGAAGATGTTATTTAGGTTATTATTCACATATACACAAACATCATTTGTTCTCGCACATGAAACAAATAATGTTTGAGCTTTTGTTTATCATATTTGATGTTCTCTACGAATTTGCGCTGATCTATGCTATATGTTAATAAAAGGCCTAGATTAAATCTGTTCATCATATAAAACGACTGAACTAATCAATTCACATGGATTACTTTTATGATGTCTTCATGAACTATAAAGGTTTGGTGAAATGGACTTTCAGTGGAGGGACAGAAATCTCAGATTTCATTAAAAGCATCTTCATTTGTGTTTCAAAGACATGTGGATGAATAAATGATGACAGTATTTTCAATTGTGGGTGAACTATCCCCTTAAAGTCAAAATTTAAAGGCATTCACAACCCATTTATTTTCCTATTCCTTAAAATGCTGATGAATTGTGCAATTGGGAATGTGCATTAAAAAAGTTATTTTTGATTTTATATTAACTTTCTAGGATTACACATACAATGGCAAAAATGTATATTATGAGCCAAATAAGGGGACAACAAAGTGCTCATACCTCTTTTACTACGCTGTATGCCTTGGCCACCCCCTCTCTGAGGTCCACTGGCTGATGGGCCAGACAGTAATGCGAGTACCGTTTAATCTTTTTGGATTCTTTCTCATCTGGCACTGGAGACACCATGTCATAAGCCGTTTCAGCAGCCGCCTACACAAAACAGAGCAAATTAAGTTTAAAGGTGGCCTAGATTCAAAAATTTAATTTACCTTGGCATAGTTGAATAACAAGAGTTCAGTACATGGAAATGACATACAGTGAGTCTCAAACTCCATTGTTTCCTCCTTCTTATATAAATCTCATTTATTTAAAAGGCGAATCTCAACATAACACCGACTGTTACGTAACAGTCGGGGTGTACGCCCCCAATATTTACATATGCCAGCCCATGTTCAAAGCATTATGAAAGGCATTAGACAAGGGCAGCCAGTATTAATGTCTGGATCTGTGCACAGCTGAATCAACAGACTAGGTAAGCAAGCAAGAACAACAGCAAAAAATGGCAGATGGAGCAATAATAACTGACATGATCCATGATAACATGATATTTTTAGTGATATTTGTAAATTGTCTTTCTAACGTTACATGTTTCGTTAGCATGCTGCTAATGTACTGTTAAATGAGGTTAAAGTTACCATCATTTCTTACTGTATTCACGGAGACAAGAGCAGTCACTATTTTCATTTTTAAACACTTGCAGTCTGTATAATGCATAAACACAACTTCATTCTTTATAAATCTCTCCAACAGTGTAGCATTAGCCGTTAGCCACGGAGCACTATCAAACTCATTCAGAATCAAATGTAAACATTCAAACAAACACTGTACTTACACGATTAGACATGCTGCATGACAAACACTTTGTAAAGATCCATTTTGAGGGTTATATTAGCTGTTTGAACTTTTTTTATGTTGTTTAAGGCAAGCGCGAGCTCCGTGGGCGGAAAGCACGAGCAATTAAAGGGCCAGCAGCCCTGAATCGGCACATATTTAATGATGCCCCAAAATAGGCAGTTAGAAAAGTGAATTAAAAAAATCTATGGGGTATTTTGAGCTGAAACTTCACAGACACATTCAGGGGACACCTTAGACTTATATTACATCTTTAAAAAAAAAGTTCTAGGGCACCTTTAATGTGATCAGTATGATATATATCTATGTTCATCTTCCATTGTCATATGTTGATGAAAACATTCACATACTGCCACAGTCGCCCAAAAAAGTCACACACTAAAAGGAAGTAACACAAATCAGAGTTTACCTGTATTGTTCGCACCATCCGATTGGTGAGCTCCAGAGCGGCCATTGCGGTGGAGGTCCCGAAGGAAGCCGTGCCCCGCTGAAAGCCACGCACTATTCTTCCATCCTTACGGTACTGCTCAATTGGCAGCCAAACTAGATCCCTAAAACCCTGAACTACAGTTGCAACAAAGAGGAAACAAATGCTTAACACTGAGAACTCTAAGTAGGCAACTTTATTTACATGGTCAATATCAATATTTGGTCAATAGAACTTTATAACAGAAGTACTTATTCAATTGCGGATGGAATAATGTGTGTACGAATGTGTTGTGCCAACCTAGCTGAACCAAGGAATGAATGGGACCCACGCCTCCCAGAAGCCCCGGCAACTGGTTCTTCTTTATGTCATTCAGCCACTCATTAATGGCATATGAAAAGAGTTTGTCAACACCCAATAACCTGGAAAAAAAAATCTAATTAAATAAATGGCCTCAAAAAGATTTGTGAGGTAAATTTAATAAATACCATTTTTAAAACGCTACATTTTGTTAATTTTTCTTACCCTTGTCTGTAACACAGACGCCGTAATTTAAGTTCTGAGCAGTTCAGTTGTGTCAGTCCAATCACAATACCAGCAAATGTGCCCTGTAGAAAATAAAAAGACAAACATTATTTTATATACACATTATAATTTATTCATTGTTTAGTTACTAAGAGAGAATGAAATCTACAAGCTTGTTTTGTAGCAAAATATTGTGTTACTTGACCCGTGCTTTTTATTTAGATGAAAATACCATTTATTACATCTAACAGTGCAGTTCAGGTATCAAGGAGTTATTAACCCACTATCAAGTGAGTTATAAACCTAAATTCTGGAAAGATTTTATGTGTTTTGGCTGTTCATTTATACAACAACGCAAACTTTTGAAAACTGGTTTCAAAGTGCAAGTTTTTGAAAACGATACCATTATTGTCTCCATGTAAACTGCAAAAACATGAAAACGGTGACGTCATGCATTTTATGTATTCAGTCTATAAGCGTGTAGTCTCTTTACAAAGTGACATCGCCAACTACTGGCCTGGCATGCAAAATACAGTGTTTTTAGTCAGAGATTGTTTTACACTGCCGTCGTCTGTAAGTGAAAAACACAAAGGAAAAACTTTTCAGTTTTTAGTGCATTGTTGTTGTGTAAATGTACCCTTTGATTCATACCCAATAAAGGAGTTTTGTTGACTAATCATTGCATATATATTATGTCACTATGTTCGTTACAATTCACAAAATCAAAATACATGGAAAAATGACAACAAATGTATTTGATATTAATAAAGAATCAATTCTGAATGAAATATGATGTTTAGCAAAAGAGTAAAAAAAAATTTGACATTTGGATTTTGTAGATAGCTCACCTGCTCCATGGCCATGTGTTTTCCATGGTAGTCTAATCGAATTGGCACCTCTGAAGTGAATCGGAACTCTCTGGAAAACAACACAAGCAATGTTTGGGGTAAATGTTTAATGTTGTAAATGAGGGGTGTCCAATCCTGCTTCTGGAGAGCCACCTTTATTTCCAGCCCTAATTAAAAATGGCTGAAGCAGCTAATCCAGGACCACTAGAAAACTAAAGCTAGACATCTAATTTCTTGAGGAAAGTGGCCCTCTCACTGGACACCCCTGTTGTAGATGGGTATGAATACTGCTTCCTCTCACACACCTGAAGAATATGGGCTGGTCTGTGAAAGATGTGGAGGCAGTGTCTGTCTCAGCAGTGCTGTCTTGGCTGCAGGTGCGGAGGAGGCTTGGACTGGAGCGGCTTTGTGTTGGCACTGAGATGATGGGCGCAGGGTCTTGAGCCGCTGCACCGTTGTACTTGGAAAAACTGCAGGAAACCTCCGGGCCAGGAGGCTTCTTCATTGACACACAGAATGCTACAATACAAATCAATAAATAGTCACATAGATGAAACAACTGCTTGCAGAACAGAACTGCTGTTGCAAGATCTAGCGAGCTGCCTTACTGTCTACTGCCTATATACAGTGGGTACGGAAAGTATTCAGACCCCCATAATTTTTCACTCTTTTTTATATTGCAGCCATTTGCTAAAATCATTTAAGTTCATTTTTTTTCCTCATTAATATACACACAGCACCCCATATTGACAGAAAAACACAGAATTGTTGACATTTTTGCAGATTTATTAAAAAAGAAAAACTGAAATATCACATGGTCCTAAGTATTCAGACCCTTTGCTGTGACACTCATATATTTAACTCAGGTGCTGTCCATTTCTTCTGATCATCCTTGAGATGGTTCTACACCTTCATTTGAGTCCAGCTGTGTTTGATTATACTGATTGGACTTGATTAGGAAAGCCACACACCTGTCTATATAAGACCTTACAGCTCACAGTGCATGTCAGAGCAAATGAGAATCATGAGGTCAAAGGAACTGCCTGAAGAGCTCAGAGACAGAATTGTGGCAAGGCACAGATCTGGCCAAGGTTACAAAAAAAATTCTGATGCACTTAAGGTTCCTAAGAGCACAGTGGCCTCCATAATCCTTAAATGGAAGACGTTTGGGATGACCAGAACCCTTCCTACAGCTGGCCGTCCGACCAAACTGAGCTATCGGGGGAGAAGAGCCTTGGTGAGAGAGGTAAAGAAGAACCCAAAGATCACTGTGGCTGAGCTCCAGAGATGCAGTCGGGAGATGGGAGAAAGTTGTAGAAAGTCAACCATCACTGCAGCCCTCCACCAGTCGGGGCTTTATGGCAGAGTGGCCCAGAGTGGCTCGATGGAAGCCTCTCCTCAGTGCAAGACACATGAAAGCCCGCATGGAGTTTGCCAAGATGGTGAGAAATAAGATTCTCTGGTCTGATGAGACCAAGATAGAACTTTTTGGCCTTAATTCTAAGCGGTATGTGTGAAGAAAACCAGGCACTGCTCATCACCTGTCCAATACAGTCCCAACAGTGAAGCATGGTGGTGGCAGCATCATGCTGTGGGGGTGTTTTTCAGCTGCAGGGACAGGACGACTGGTTGCAATCGAGGGAAAGATGAATGCGGCCCAGTACAGGGATATCCTGGACGAAAACCTTCTCCAGAGTGCTCAGGACCTCAGACTGGGCCGAAGGTTTACCTTCCAACAAGACAATGACCCTAAGCACACGGCTAAAATAATGAAGGAGTGGCTTCACAACAACTCCGTGACTGTTCTTGAATGGCCCAGCCAGAGCCATGACTTAAACCCAATTGAGCATCTCTGGAGAGACCTAAAAATGGCTGTCCACCAACGTTTACCATCCAACCTGACTGAACTGGAGAGGATCTGCAAGGAGGAATGGCAGAAGATCCCCAAATCCAGGTGTGAAAAACTTGTTGCATCTTTCCCAAAAAGACTCATGGCTGTATTAGATCAAAAGGATGCTTCTACTAAATACTGAGCAAAGGGTCTGAATACTTAGGACCATGTGATATTTCAGTTTTTATTTTTTAATAAATCTGCAAAAATGTCAACAATTCTGTGTTTTTCTGTTAATATGGGGTGCTGTGTGTACATTAATGAGGAAAAAAATGAACTTAAATGATTTTAGCAAATGGCTGCAATATAACAAAGAGTGAAAAATTTAAGGGGGTCTGAATACTTTCCGTACCCACTGTACATAGAAAGCAACTCTGCATGCCAAACAAACAGCGCTCCTCAATAGAAGTGCATAGACCAACTTGGATATTAGTTTCAATGGCTTTGTCAGCATAAATAAAAATACAAAGTAAATGCAAGTATTGGGTATAATATTACAATTTTAATTCAGTTAATTTTATCAATGCTTTTCAATATTTAATTAAGTATATTGACATTCAACTTTTCTTAAAATCATTTAGCTTTCCATTTGTGTGTTGATGCCATGTTGGAATTACCATAAAATTCCAACTTGTGAAAAGCGTTCTTTGTAAAACTCGTAATTACAACTTAGGTAGTAATAACAGTAATTAGGACACGGTGTGAACGCAGAATAGACATCTTTTTGACTAGTGAACCTGCATTGTTACCTTCCTGCTCTGGTGGGGAAAACAGTTCAACCTCTGCTGCCAGACTGGTGAAAAAGTTCTTCAGGAAGAACAATGCATCCTGTACAAAAAAAAAAGTGACAAAAATGAGGGGGATCACTGACATTTAGTCATCAGTCTGAACTACGCTGTTAAAAATATGATTTGATGGGAGTTGCTGAACAGTTTTGTTCTGTACCTGATCAATGTTCAGACGGAGGGGCATTAGTGACACACGTAGACAGCACTCCTGAGGTGCCTGTCCTGCTTCCGCACACACGTGTAGGGCTCTGATGGTCAACTGATGTACACAGACAGCCCATGCTCAGACGATATCATTTGATATTTTAGAAACCATACAAACAAGCTCTAGATCATGTAATATATAAGATAATTATCTGTCTGTGTCTATTTAATCGTACCATGTTGGAGTGAGCTTTCCTGGGCATCTCTTTACTGGAGTACAGGTAGAGGAACTTGTTCATCATAGAAGAGGCCAGCCTGTCTCGTATCTCCAGATCCTGCACTGAGAACACCTGTCTGGACACCGGCTGCTCCGTCAAAACGCCTGCCTCTGGAGCCATCTGAGGATACACTTCATGCTGGAACCGCACCTAATATAAGACATGAAGAAATCTGAGACTCGTGCTCACGACTGCACATGCTTTTTTTAATGCTATTTGAACATAAGAAACAACATTTATGGGACAGTTTGTCAGATTTTGTTGCGGATTTGCAATAAGTTATTTAATTCTGAGTTCGGCCAGCAGCTTTTGAGATTTCAGGATTCCCACATTCAAATAGATAGGACTTGGTCTTGGATGCCTGAAATTATGGAAGCTTGTTTGCACCACTGAATAAAAAATAAAAAGGTAACTGCTGCATTTTATCTCGCAATTCTGAGCTTTTCCTCAGAATTGGACTTTAAAACTCGCACTTGCGAGTTTTATCTCAAAATTCTGAGAAAAAAAAATCTGAATTGAGAGATAAAAAGTCGCAATTATCCTTTAATTTTTTTTATTCCATGGCAGAAACAAGCTTTCATTTGAAATAGTTGCCCAGAGGCGTTGCAAATATGGTCGCAGAGTGAACAGACTTTCCTTGAAATGGACAAAGGGCTGCTGAATACTTGATTCTGATTGGTTGACGAACTAAGCCTCGCAATTATTTTCCAGTAAACGCACAACTATGAAGTAGTTCCAGGTCTGTCGACCAATTTTCGGTTCCATATCACTTTGCCAAATTATTTAAGTTATTTCAAAGGTCCTTATAGCCTACATTAGTAAAAGAACCATCACCCATTTTCATATTTTAAGCATTATATTCATGTTCATATATTAAGCAGGCAGATGATTATGTTTCTCTGACCTTACTGAGTTGAATCTCCATCAGAACATCAGGGTTTCTGCCCCATCCTCCAGCACGGGAGCCTCTTCTCACCTGTCTTACAGGAGTCTGTGATGGAGAACTGTGAGGAGTGCACCTACACACACGTGCACAAACATGCTCTCTGAATACACACTTATAACACATGCAGATTTATATGAAGCATGACCTAATTATGTACCCTTGACTGCGAGCTGGTGATGAGGACAGTGCGCCACCGCCGAAGTCCTTTCCTCCGTAGAGGTGCCACACAACAGAGATCTCTTTGACCAGGTATCTGATTTCCGGCACAGGGAAATGAAGCGGCCCCTTATTCGAGGTGCTGCCCTCCAGGGGGACACTGAAATATTCTTCCTTCACCAGGATAGGTTCAGAGGTTAGCTTCTTTACCACAGGCTCCTCATCCCGTTCCTGATAGGCAAAACACTTTTGATCAAGTAATGCATGCACTAATTAAGATGCCTATTTTAAAGAACAGTTCACCAAAAAATGTGAATAACGTCTTGAAATTCAGTCAGTTCTACACACAAAGCTATTGTATTTATTCAGAAGAATAAGAGATATGCTTATGTAAATACTTCTACCTTTCATAAATGCTTGAAATATGTATGAAATGAAGATCTCACCTCTATTCTGGAGCCTGGCGTGTCCAGGATGCAGAAGTCATCAGAGTCGTGAAGCACAGAGGGGGCAGGGGGAGAGATGAGTGGGGAGTGCAGGGTTGGGTATGTGGGGCTAGGGTCCTGCCCCAGGTTTCCACTCTCATCAGGGAAAAGGAAGAGGTCAGAACGGGGTGGCTCATGATCATGTGAATGGTCTTCGTTGATACCTATACAAAAGACAGATGCAATGTGAGCAGTATTATTCACATACTATTATAGTATTTATTTTTTATTTTAGTTTTTTGTAATCTTTTTATGTGCTTTTGTAATTTTTTTGTTAAAGATTTTTATTTAGCTTAAATTTATTTTTATTTCAGTTTTAGTCATTTTAGTACTTCAACTTATTTTATTTCAGTTAGCTGCCAAGGCTTTATTAATGAACAAGTCTGACCGTTCTGTTGCAGCATATGGCTCTGCAGGCTGTCCGTCTCTTCCATTGCATCACTCATCAGATCCTGAAGAATCTGCTGCTCCGCTTCAGGAAGCAGAGGTGCCGGAGCTGGTGGGCGGCTCGCTGCTTCCGTCTGGAGAACATTAAATGTTCATCATGACAACAATAGCTCAAATAAGCTAACAACTACTCGACTATCAAAACATTTGGCAAGATTGTCTGATAATAATTACTTTGATAGTTAGATTTTAAATATCAAGCTTAATGGAATGCGACACTGTCGAATTTCTGTAGATTTTCAATTGACCTGACCTTAACCCTTTGTTTAGTGCTTCTGCGCTTGGCCTCCTGTCCAGAAGGGGGCAGTAGATCTCCATAGCTGGCTATGTACTGAATAAGGTTCATAAGAGCAGCACAGGAGTCTGAACAGGTGCGAATGTGAATAACATCACTTGAGCAACGCAGCTCAAACCTTGGCTCCGTCTACAGAGATATAAATGGCACAAGATAAAGACATTGGAACATTTTGCATAAGAGGGTAGACAACTTTTTGTTTTAACAGAGGACTTTCACACCATTTTGCCATCTGCTCCTGGTTTGACTGCAGTGATCCTCAGTTCCAGAGTCCCCATATCAACCACTTGCACATAATCTAAAAACACAAAAATAAGAAAATGAAACCAGAGTGCTCTGTAGACCTATTCTGAAACAGCACAGAAGAGTAAAACTGCACACCTCGCGGCAGATTAACAGACACAGCGTTGATCTTGTCAGACAGAAACAATGCAGCTTCATCTAAAATTATTCTATAAGGGAAGAAAGCATAAACGATTAGAGAAAAGTAACTAGGAAATGTTCAGTTATAGACAGAAAAATATTTCAAGAACTGATGTTGCATCAGTGCACGTTTTTACCTCAAACTGGAGGAAGAGTGATCTAAAGACACACTGCTGGAGATGCTAAAGGTCTCCACAGTCAGCAGAGATCTCACAGGTAAATACAAAGGTCTGGAGAGAGAAAACTACTGCTTAGATCAAAATGGTCTTTTAACAGAAAAGCAGATATAATTTCTGTGCAGACTATGAGGATTGGAGTCTAACAAACAAACTTCAAATTAAAGTTGAATTTATTTTTTAAAAAAAAGAGCATCACAAACACCTTTTACAGTAAAGTTTGTTACATTCTAAATAAAAACATCATATGCAGACCTGGCAACCTTGGAAAATTTTTTCGAGTACCAGTGTGATGGGACAGGACACGGTTTTTTTTTTTTTTGGGGGGGGGGGTCATATATTTTTTTACATTTTTGAGAATACAATACACAAAGCACAAACACACACCCATCTTCGTTAATCTAATTTTGACTGTTATTTTATATTTTCACTACACCTGCTCAAAAGCATTTTTTTTATTCATGATTAAAATTGCATTGCATAATTTGTGCTTATACAAACTGACAACCACAAGTGAATCACATTCACATATTTAATATGGACTAAAAAATTGTGTTTGCAATTTCAAGTAGGTTATATTTACATACAACTAACCTGACAGTTGAGTCTTTTACACAGGTTTTGTAATGAAAACTAGTCTAAAATTAAGAAACCCTTAGAAAAGAGTAAACATTGAGTTTATATGTGATTCATTTAAAATACTTAATTTATTATTCCAATATCCAAATATGCTAAAATATTTGGATATTGGAATAATATTGGATATACTAAATCCCACAGAAAAAAAAGGTATCTATTTGTAACATGTTTGTATTGGCTAACCTTTAATCAGCGAATGTTTGTCTTGTTCAAATACAGCATATTTATAGAAAACAGTTAACAGTGAATAGACAGTACCCATAAGTGCAAAACGAATCGAGAATTCAAGAATATCAAGAAGTTAGTTATATAACGAGGGGTTGTGTTAACTAAAGAGTCCGTCATTTACCGAAACTTAAAAACACGGGTGGATAATTAAAAATGTTTTCTGACAAAAAAATAACACAAGCAAGAACAAATTTTAAACCAAGCACGTCAATTTTCATTTTACAATGATCTTCCCTCTGTGCTCGCGCGCGTTTGTGTGTATGACAGAGAGCTCGCGCAGCACTGAGACAACGGTGCTTTTAAATGCATAAGTAACTAATGTGCTAGTTTTCTTACAAAATAAGTAGGCTATGTAACATAATTAGGTACTTTAGTTAGTATTAACACAATAACGCAACACATGTAGGCTATACGTATCAAGAGAATAAATAAATAAACGCCTGTTTCTCCAGACTCGCGCTTGTCAGTCAGTCACACATCACAGCACTTTCATAACCACTAAGCCATATAGCGATTTCAATTTTATTTAGATTTGTTGTTCAACATTACTTGAGCATGTTATACCCGTTTACCTC
This sequence comes from Megalobrama amblycephala, assembly GCF_018812025.1. Taxonomy (NCBI): domain Eukaryota; kingdom Metazoa; phylum Chordata; class Actinopteri; order Cypriniformes; family Xenocyprididae; genus Megalobrama; species Megalobrama amblycephala. The sequence goes on from NC_063048.1 coordinate 28,103,426, forward strand.
AAGGAGTCAGAAGTACCGTGACTGCTGTACTGTCCTCGCTTGAGAATTCAGTCACTGAGACTGCAGGAGTGGAAGGAGGATCGCGCGGGATTTTGTGTTGCTGTCGATTTGCAGTCTCTTTTTATTGATAGGTCAATCATCCCCGCTTGCTATTTGGGGAAATGAACCCAGCGATATGATTGGTCAAACTCTTTCTTTTGCTGGATTTGAGCACTACGCGTGCACAGAGGACTCACCGGGTTTTTGCGTAGTATAGAGTGACAAATCGTACCAGCGTACTTTGAGGTCAAAATGCGTACCTGGTACGCAAAATGCGTACATGTTGGCAGGTCTGCATATGTTGTTCAAAATTTATACAAAATGAATTTGGACACTTTTTGATGAAGTTCTGAGCTTCACGTGTTTGTAGATTCATCCGTTTTAAGTGTCCAAACAGTTTTGGGAGGTACCGTTTTCTCTTTAAATACTGGATAGATGTATTGGAAAAGATAGTGCTAGAATCTAGCTAAATGCATCACCTATAATCCAGGGAGCAGCTCCATAGATGCAGGTGGAGGGTGGACACAGATGAAGGGGGTGTGTAGCCAAGCACAGGCTCATCTGACACATTTAAAAAGTCAACTATCTACAGTGGAAAGACAACCAATAATGTTTAGCACAGATAAATTAACTACAGTCTTAGTCAGAAATGACTTAGTCAGATTGATAATAACTGAGTCAACAACTCATTTATCAGTACAACTTTTTAAGATGTCCACAATCCCAAAGTTCTTAGGCGTTTTTGCATATATTAATATTACTATATTATTTTTATTACCTGGTCATACCAGCCCAGACTTGAAGGCACCACTCTGTGTTCCAGTGTGACTCCCCTCATGCCAATGGCTATGAGAAACTCCTGAAAATACAGGAGTTTAAAAACAGTAATATTAAGAAAATGGTATAACACTTTTAAATAACTTTTCTATTTTAATACATTTTAAAAACGTTATTATATTTTTCAGGATTCTTTGATAAATAGAAAGTTCAAAACAACAGAATTTATTTGAAATTGATTTTTTGTAACAATGTAAGACAGTCTTTACTGTTACACTTTTGATCAATTTAATGCGTCCTTCCTGAATAAAAGTATATATATATATATATATATATATATATATATATATATATATATATATATATATATATATATATATATATATATATATATCTTACAGACCCCAAAGTTTTAAACAGTAATTTATGTTTTAAACAGCATTTGTCTATGCCAGTTATGTGGCTTACCTTGACGTTGCGCTCAGTGTTGTGGGAGGAAATTTTAACAGCGACAGACAGCATGCTGTGGGGCTCCAAACTGAGCCCTTCAGAGGGAGACGCCCTCTCTGGGGCAGATTCAGACGCATACATAACACGCTCCAGCCAAAGAGGACGCGTCCTACAGGGCAGATTAACACTCCACTCAGGGGCATCCCCATCCACCGTGCCTGAGGAATTAAATACACAATGATGAGGGGGAAAAAAAAAATCATCATGCATACTTATTAATCCTAAATATGAGATATAAGAGAAAAATAGTATCATACAAATAATTAAGCACTAAAATATAATGAAGTAGGAGCATATATTTGTTTACACAGTAACAATAATGTACAGGAATCTATATAGACCATTATATAACTTAACTCAAAAACAACAGGTAAAACTACTCAAACAAAATGTTTTGTTTACCATGGTGATAGAGGCAGGCCTGAGATGTGTGGAAGCAGACATAATGCTGGTCTTTATAGCCTTCATGTTGCGTAACGCCAAACAGCGTCCCGTTTTTCACCTCCATCCAGAATTCACCATGTTTTTTTTGTAACACACTATTATCATCCTGCTGGAAGAATTGACATTCATAACATGAAACATCACTTGACTCAAAATTGAAGCACTATCTTTGCGATGTCGGTGTAATACCTTTAAGTGTGTGTGCAGAGATAGCAGACCATGGTTAACAGACAGGACGATGGAAAAGAGGCTCTGAGAGTTCTTAGGCTGCATCTTACTCCTCTTCTTCCTTCTGTTCCTATAACCCAGTTCAGCAGGGGTGTAATACTGCAGAGTCTCTTCCTCAGAACCACTCTCTTCCTCTTCACACACATAATGAGAAAAAAAGACGCAGGATGTCAGATTATTACCTGGAAACAACATCTTTCCAAGAATAAGTACTGGCAGTAGTATCATAAAGCATGTTAATGCTTTTTCTAGTCTGATATTAAATATTCAAGTGAGCAGAAGGCAAAATAATCTTTACCCTCTGGGCCAGTAGATCTAAACTGACTGAAGCTGTCTTTACTGTACGTGTTGATGAGTTGACTGGCTACAGACAGGCCCACCCCATATGGGATGTTCTCCACTGTTTCGACTGGAGATGGAGCTGTGGGTTCCCATAGCAGCAGGTCATTATTAATCCTGGTACAAAAAAAGGACATGGTAGCTGAAACTCACAAGAACATGAATATGAAGTTTTTAATGATGTACATTTATAAGACAAAACTGTGAATTTGAAGTTTTCTTCATGCATTAATAATAATTACCTGTTGTGTAGTTTCTCATAAAAGTCTTTATTGGGCAAAGAGAGCTGCACGTTAGGGAAAAACAGCTCAAGGATGTAGCGGGAGTTACTCATGGTTTTATCTTGGAATTCCATCATCTCCACCACGTCTCCTGGGATGACCATCTGTATGAGGCGCAAAGTTATTTTCCATAATTAATAATTACTATTTATAAGTCTATGTAGAAATTATATTATATTATCCAAAAAGAAAAATAATTAGAAATTAAAATACAAAAAAAAAAAAAAAAAAAAAATCTAAAACACACAAAAAAAATAAAAATCTCCATACCTCCTCATTCTCATACATGACACGTCGTGAGGAGAAAGGGGATGGCTCAGGTTTGCCAAAATCACACACATCCTTCAGGGAGTGGGCGGCTCCTTCTTCTTCCTCCTCTTCCTCCTGTGAGTGACCATCTGCTTCTTCTTCCTCTTCCTCAGCCGTTACACGCTCTAAGATGGAGCGCACAGCCTTGGGGTTCACCTTCAAAACCACTCTGAATGGGTATTGAGCAGAAAATATTTTAGTTTCTGTATCTGGATGAATCTTATCAGTAAAGATCCACAGAATGACTATGAACAAAACAGGATACACAGAGCACAGTCTACCTGGGCCAGTCGAATTTGCCACAGTCGGACGATGTCATATCCTCCTCCATGGTGTTAGCTACTCTTAAGAACCTGGCCGCAGGGTGATCTTTGTCTTTTTGGAATGACCCTAGTGTAACAGAAAACACATTGTAGGGTTAAATGTGTTAAAAATCAACCATTCTAACATTCTTTGGATATTATGTTATGAGGTTTTGTATTGCAATATCATATCTCCAATTACTTTTATACTCTAAGAAATGTAAAATTAACTTCCCAATCTCCCATTGACTTACATTGTTAGATTGTGCACAAATTACATAATTGTAAAATTTGTATATTACAATTTATTGTAATTGTAGTATTTTAAAAATGACTATTTGAATCGTTAATTGTTAAGTTTCCTCATCCAGTGATTACTTTCAGAATTCACTCAAAATGCAAAGCTGGGAGATTATTTTTGGCATGATCAGGTTGTTTGTAAATTAGTACCGCTGAGCTCTTTGAAAGTGAGCTCCATCTTGGTCTGCTCTGATGAGTTTCCTCCAGTGAACTCCGTCTTGAGCTCCAGATCCTCCAGCTCCAGCTGCAGCAGCTCTTTCTGCAGGGACTTCTTAAACCAGGGGCCCCTTTCCTGATCTGAGCGCAAGTCTGGGATTGGAAACCGCACCACTAGCACCAGCAGAGGTGCATTTATTGACACAGACACGTGGCAGTGCGCTGGGGTGCGACTATCATCCAGGAAGACCTCTGCAAAGGCTTTGTGCTTGTGAGGAAAGCACACAACCACAATAAGATGCAAAGTGATATAAAAGTAAAAGAAAAGAAAGTAAATTAAGTACAGGTAGATAGTCTGTAATGTTTCTCACCAGACTGACATGTTTATTGTAGGATGTGTACATGTGAGATGCCATCATCTCTGTTGTAACCAGTTTCTGAGGCTGTAGTAGGGAGTTGAGCCTGTCCACAATGCTGACGTCACACTCTGAGCGCACTTTACCCAGCTCCACCTGCAAATCTGCCTTGCGAGGTACAGTACTCAGGCGTACCTGCCCACCCTGATTAAAAAATAAATAAAAGACTGTCTGCTGTAAGTGACTAGATTTGTGATTAATTTGAAGTATAAAAAGTAAAAATCAAACAATTAATGTAACTATTAAAATATCATATAAATGGACTAGTCAAGAACATAATCATGTGGTCATTTACTTTAGTATGAAGAAGTACTTTAATCAGCTCCAATCAACACTTCTAAAAGAAGTGTTATTTCAGGCAGTTACCTGCGGGCCTCTGCGTTCTGTTAGTTTGTAGTGTAAATGTAGGCATGTAGGAGGGGGAGACTCACTACTGGCTGGGACATCAAACGCAAGAAGCTAATGTTTGACACAGAAGAAATGAACCATTATTATTATGTAAAATAACTATTCTGGGTGCATACAACATTTGTTAACAGACAAAAAATACCTCTGTGTACTGGGCTCCACTCTGTGTAGTGTGGCTGTCAGTAGAGTACAGGCATTCCAAAAGCTCCACCTGACTTAGAGAGAGATCCGTGTTCAGCGTACGTACACTGGAGCCTTGGCAGTGCTCGTATGTCACCTTTAATCCCTGACCAATGAACCTGAAGATGAAGAAAAATGCATTTTAAATGTTCTGCCATCTTCAGTGGCACCTTAAAACATATACTATCTAAAGCAAAAGGAAAGGTTGAATACGGAGTTCCACAAGGCTCCGTCTCAGGTCCTTTCTTGTTATCGTTATCTTTTGCTTTCATTGTTTTGGTGATGACTCACAGGTTTAAATTTCCTCAACCCATTAAAAATTTCAGTTTTTCCAATCAATGGAGTGCAATGAGGGCATTAAAGAGTGAATGCAAAGTTATTGCTGTCCCACCTCATCTTTTTTGTGAACTCACATCCAATGTCAGCCATTCAACATAATCTAAATATTGATAATTGCAAGAAGGCCGATAACAAAATAATAAGCGACCATTCTTATAATATTCTGTATTAAGTTTATATTGATAAAACATGCCAATGGGCTACGCCACGGAGTCTTGGTTTCTCCAGTTTTCTTCCTCATCATAACATTTAAAGCAGGGGTCTCCAAAATCTGTCCTGGAGGGCCACTGTCCTGCAGAGTTTAGCTCCAACCGCAATTAAACACACCTGAATCAGCTAATCAAGGTCTAATTAGGCATACTAGAAACTTCCAAGCAGGTGTGTTGAGGCAAGTTAAACTAAGGCTGCGTTCCAGTTCGTTTTTTAAATGCCCTTCCCTCGCTAACTTCCCTCAGTCTCGTTGACTCGGATGTACGTCATTGCTTACGTTGCACGAGTGCCCGCTACTGGCGGAACCCTTGCAATGGGCTGAACTGGAACGTCCTAAGCCCTTGATCACTTGAAATCCACAATGGAGCTGATTTATTATTTATTTTTTCCCCTTACAAAATTGTTTAATACAACATTCTATATGTATATATGTGTTTTTTAAATGTTTAAAAAATAATTAATATATAAATTGAGTTGTTTGTGGTGGGGTAAATTAAACGCGATATGCGGTGACGTCATAATCGTGTTGCATTGTGGGCTATGGAGCTGCCTGAAGTGTACATATGAAGTAGAAGTAGCATGGTCAAAATCGAGGGAGCGAGGGTCTGTCCATATAAACTTCCTTCGTCCACTTCACGAAGTGGAATGCACTTCAAAATGGGGAAGTGTTTAGGGAAGTTCGCGAGTGCATGTCTAAAACTGGAGTGGAACGCAGCCTAAGCAGGACAGTGGCCCTCCAGGACTGAGTTTGGTGAGCCCTGATCTAAAGGGTTTGGAAGCCGTTTTTTTTTTTTTTTTTTTTTTTTTCTATTAATTCAACTAAAGCCGAGTTCAGACTGCACGATTTTCAAAGTAGTCGGGTCACTGTTCTTTTCACACTGCATGACTATCTTGGCCAACATTCAGTCGCTGCAGTGTACATACTGCACGATGGATCGGCGACAGAAGGTTTCACACTGCATGACTTTACAATAGGAAGAATCGCCGACAACTCTGTCTGGCACACAAACTCCATTTCACAATCATACACGCGCGAGACGTGACAAGGAAACAATGCGATATCACACATTCAAGACCGGAGTTCTCACGTGAGACTGGGCCTGCGTCTCAATCAGCTCCCTAGCTCCCTAGGTCGTGAATCAGTATATAATGAAAGTGAATGTGGCTGATACCCTGATCAGTGCCCTGACTGCTGAACTAGGGAGCTGATTGAGACACACGGCCATTATTATTCAAAATAGTAGCCCGCAAGAAGCTTGAAATGCGAATTGTCTGTGCGCTGATTTGCAGCGAAAACAACAAAAATAAAAGAAGAATAGGGAGAAGGAAATGTTTGGGGAGACGCGAGGAACAAGGATTGTGTGTTCTGCAACGACAGTTGTAGCAAAATACATAACTTTTCAATGTGCTGCTGTTGCATATGGTCAAGCAAATGTTTGTGCTTTGGTTCTGTTTGATAGAATTGTAATGTTTATGTGTATGAAGCCATGCTTGCTGATATTGTGGTCTATAACTCCTCCCCGAACTCCCCGCTGCTCTGTATCTTGCTCTCTCATTGGCTGTCGGTCATCGCCGATGTAGTTTTCAGTCAGAGCACTTTTCACACAGCAGGATTTTGAATCGCCGACAGGTCCAGATATTTAGCATGCCAAATATCTCACGGGCGTTGGCGACTCGTCGGCGATTCTCTCAGATCACGTCTTTACTCATTCACACTGCGTGATTGTCACTCGCGTGAACGAGCACCGATTTGCCTGTGATTTCGGGCATTTGTCATGGATTTCTCAAAACTTGTCGGCGAGCCAAAATCGGGGCTAAAATCGTGCAGTCTGAACTCAGCTTAAGCAGATAGATATGACGAACATTTTTAATTCTGTGTTAAAAGGCTAAGAAGTAAAAGCTTACCTGAGATGATCATGTGGACAGGCTTCATCAAAGACAGTTCGTGATTGGAGGAAACCACCAGCAGGGAGTTGATTTACAGACAGAATACGGAAAAACTCTGAGGCCATTGGTGCAAGATGGCTGCGGGAGGAGTCTGAAGGTGGGAGGGGATCGATATGGAGAACAGACAGGCAGAGATTGCCCACTGTCAGCCTGAGAACCAGCTCAGGCCTGGACTCGTCACAATGGCCTTTAGATGGATGAGCTGGAGAGATCATGCATAGGGTATACAATGATTAAAGATGTCATTTGAGGTTAACAATTACCATAAATCATAAAGCTGATGATGGGACTCACATGTCTGGCGTAGCAACTTGTGGGTAAGCTGAGAATCTCTAGAAAGTTGAGGTGTTTCATTTATCTGTTTCTCCTTCTGTCTAGGAACATCCATGTACTCATCCCACACCGTCTAGGGAATGTGTCAAAAAATGTTTTAAACTTGCAATATCTTAAAGTATGTAAAAAAAAAAAAAAAAAAAAAAAAAAAAAGTATGTTAAAATACATTCTCTTAAGCCAGTTTATTGTTCATTAACTGCTATTAGTATGACATTTGTGAGTTTATCTCTCCCAAAAAGTGTAAACATTGAAACCCCAGGCACCATCTAAACAGTGAGAGCAGTCCGCTCAGATCGGTCAACCTCTTTCCAGCTCAACCAATAGAGCGAGTTTGGAGCATGGATACTGTAGCAGGCTGAGCCAGAGGGTGTTTAGCTGGTGTGGGACCATGGTTCACTTGTTTCATGGGAAAAGGCATACAGTTTTGGAGTTTTGGGTAGAGAAGTGCAGGGCCAGACCAAATTTTGCTGCATTTAGACCTTCAAAGACTGTGTTCCAGTTTATATTTTTTACTTTGACATGTCTAGTTGTGGCGCATCATGCTGAGTGCAGATGCGTTGGATGGGATTATTATAAGCGAGATGCTCACATTCATTCTAGACAGAGTGTTAGCCTACTCTACTTATGCATCACAGAGTTCAAAAGCCAAGACTTACAGTTACATTTCCAGATGGCGACTCCCCCAGGGAGGCGGAGTAGTTGCTATTTACAGACAAATCCAGATCCACTGTGGGAGGATCCCCAAGAGGAGGCAGAGATGATAGGCTATGTGACATGTCCATATCAGCCATGGAGAAAAAGACATCCTCTGTCCAACCAATAAGAAAGATACAAATTAAATATGTAGTTAGAGATATGAAGACATTGTGCAAAAGCAGAATGTACTAAGAAGTAAAAGATGTGCTGTGGTAAACTAACCTCTGCTGGACACTGTTCTGGTGGTCTGGCTTTCAAACAGGTCCTGGTCAGTGGCACCTGTTATGGTGTCTTTCTTCAGGCAGCGGTTGAGCTCCATGTGGAGGCGATACTCATCCTCCTGCTGCATGGGCCGACTCTTCCTGTCCTTTCCTATTGCAGACCACTCCTGCCCGGCTGTATTCCAATAAAAAAAAAGTTGGTCACATTCACTGGAAACCATTTATCACTCACTTTATTCAATGAGGGACACATGTTGCCAAATCATGAATAAAAAATAATTTTAAAAAAATGTCACCTGAGCTGGAGAAGACCCCAAACATGTCCAGTAAGAGGTGGACTTGTTGTGGTGACAGCAGCATGATTAGAGAATCAAACTGTCCATCAATATCCAACTGTGAAAAGACCAGCCATTAAATCTTGCTATTAAAAAATTAACTTTTATTTTGACAACACTGACCATTCAGAAATACACATAAGACACAGCTAAAAATTGTATCAATGTAAATGAATTAGATAATAAAACATCATACCAAGTAGTAATTATTTAAAAGGACACAAAAAACAGTTTGCTATGCTTTTTATTTTGAACAACATTTGTATTGTTTTATAATTTAGACAAAAAAGCATTTAAATACTTTCTAGTTGTCAAATGTAGTGGAACACATTCAGTCAAGGAGTGATCACTGCGCCAAAGAAAGCTAATCTGTGCAATACCTTTATATCCAGCTAGAATTCAAATTAGTGTATATTAGAGCTGCACAATTAGTCGTTAAAAGATCACAATCTCAATTCAAACACCTACGCAATCTCATTCCTAAATAATGAATTCGCCTGTGTCTATTAAACCTTTGACAAAAATTACACCGGAACATCTGTGAGCCAGAGAGAGCAATTGTCATGTACAGTACAAAGTACTTCACAAAGTATTTTCAACCACACAGTTTCATTATTTCTGTGTTATAAATATTCATATTAATCACAGAAGTAAAGGATAAAAGTTTATAGCTCAGATATAAACATTGATGTCTACGGTAGCAATCAAAATAGAGCAAATCACCTTTTGAAAATAACAACGCTTTAAATAACGACTGTATCGATTGCACTGTTATGCCACCAGGTGGCGACAAGTGACTTAAAAATGTCATTGAATCATTCATTCAAAAGATTCATTCAAAAACGCTGATTCATCCAGTAATGAAACAAGTGAAATATGATGTGAGTCATTGAATCATTATTTAAATTGTTTTTTTTTAATAATTCCTTAAACATTTTAAATAGACTGCAGCATTTAACATTTTGTCAGAACCTCAAGTAAATTACATGTTATTTTGTTTAGCTGTTTGTTCACAATCGTGTGAGAATCGTGATCTCTATTTGAAGCAAAAAAATAGTGATTTAACCAGAATTGTGCAGCTCTAGTGTATATTAAAAGGTGCTATAGGGGATGTTTTGTTTTATACATTTTTGCAATATTACTTGAAACTGTCTTTACTAACTGATAAAAGACTATTTATTAGGTGCACTGAAAGGAATATTATCAATATACATAATCTGTGCATGAGGTAGGGCCTTAAAAACATCAGCCAATCGTTTGTGAGGGCCAATCCACGCACATCTCTCACAAGGAACGTAATGGCAGTGATTGACAAGCCAGAGGGCCAATCGTTTATGCGATGATCACACAAACGATTGGCTGATGTTTTTAAGGCCCTACCTCGTGCACAGATGATGTATATTGATATTATTCCTTTCAGTGCACCTAATAAATAGTCTTTTATCAATTAGTAAAGACAGTTTCAAGTAATATTGCAAAAATGTATAAAACAAAAAATCCTCTATAGCACCTTTAACTGTACGGTATACTGCATGTACTCACCTTAGCTCCGGGCATAGCTTCATTCTGCTTCAGAACCACAGACAGCTCCAGTTTTCCACTAAGGCAGCACACCTGCACTGGTTCGAATGGTGTACTGGAAGACACGGGCTCTGGGAACTGAGGGTGAGGCTCACAGATGATTTTTGGGTTCCAACTCGGTGAAAGCTTGGGTTCAACCTCCTTTAAATTATAAAAAACATTTGTCTAAGAGGGCTTTGGAATTGTACTGGTAAACAGCTACAAAAAAAACTCTTGTGAAATTACTGTACTGCTATATGGTTAAGTTAGGCTTAGGTTGCACAACTATGATTGTGCAAGATGATTTTTGATTACAGCAGAGCACAAACTCACTGTTTGAGTGGGGGATGATTTGGGGCCGGCGCGTGCCGACTCTGAAAACTCATCCCAGAACACAGAAGCTCCGTCCAGAGTGAGGTTTTTATGTGCAAATGTAGTAGGCTGATGGATATTGACACTGGAGGCCTCCTCCACACTCTCATCACAGTAAACCATTCTAAATATCACAAAATGTGCAGACAGCATGGTGATGATTAAAATGAAAGCATATGTTGTTGTGTTGAAAATATTTAGTTACAGCTCTAGAACTTACTTATTGATTCGAAGTTCGAGGGCAATGCCAGTTTTAGAATTTTCAGGAATGTGTTCCATCCGCAGGACAGTATCCACAAAAGTGACCTTGACTCTTCTCAACACTAACAGAGAGAACAGGGAAAGGTTGTCAAAAAACAATGAGTAAATAAGATTTTATGGTCTACGGGAAGAGGCATACCTGTCTCAATAGTCTCGGCAAACTTTTCCAGACCCTCCAGAGGTTGGAAGCTCTCTCCCTGCTCATCAGTGAGTCTTTGGCTTAGACACTCTTTGGCCAGCTGCATGCTGCTGGTCATGAAGCTGGACCAGCACATGGGCTCCATGCCTGATGCTAAAAAAGATTTACAATAGGATAAGATACACAACATTAAAGGGTTAGTTCACCCAAAAGTGAAATTTCTGTCATTAATTACTCACCCTCATGTCGTTCCAAACCTGCAAGACCTCCTTTCATCTTCAGAACACAAATTAAGATATTTTTGATGAAATCTGAGGGGTTTTTTTAATCTCCCATAGAAAGCAATGAAATTACCACATTCAAGGTCCAGAAAAGTATTAAAGGCATTGTTAAATTGTCAAATGTGACTACAGTCATTCAACCTTAATGTTATGAAGCGACGAGAATACTTTTTGTGTGCAAAAACAACAACTTTATTCAACAATTTCCTCTCTACCCTGTCATTCTCCTACACAGTTTATGTTGAAGAAACATTACAGAGCTTCCGTGTTCTACGTCGCTTCATGGTTGAACCACTGTAGTCACATTGACTATTTTAACGATGTCTTTACTACTTCTCTGGACCTTGAATGTGGTAAATTTGTTGCTTTCTATGGAAGATAAAAAACCTCTCAGAAAAATATCGGAATTTGTGTGAACGAAGGTCTTGCATGTTTGGAATGATATAAAGGGTGAGTAATTAATGACAGAAATTTCATTTTTAGGTGAACTAACCCTTTAAAGTAGTCATAAAATGGAAATTCAGTTCACGTCACAATTCGTTCATGCACATGTTTCATTTAAAAAAAATGACCTTGTACTTTTTAATCAAAATGTCATAATTGGATCTTCCGGGAAAAGGACTTCTCTCTCATAATGTACCTTCTCTATTAATTAATTTTGGATAAATGCCCCTTTTCCTCCAATCGACTAGCTTGGATTCAGATCTGCTTCCATCTAATCAACAACCAATGGATAGAACCAAATCCCTGCCCAACACTTTTTTCTTTTTCAGTAATCTGTTTCACTCTGACGTACATCAAATTACAAAAGAAATGATCTGTCAGCACTCCCCTTACATCTCAACTTTATATTAAAGATGGTCTTGCCAGAGAAAAATTATTCTAGAAAAAAAATAGTATTATAAAACAATTTTTGTATTAAAATTACTATAAATAAAAAAACAGATCATTAGACAAAAAAACTATTAAATACAAAATATTAGAGGGTGAAAATATCATAAATAAGAATAAACTTAACATATATGTACAGCATTAGAAATCAAAGAATTTGTCAAGATCATGGCATATCATCTAAAAAGAAAGTGGATTCAAAGATGATTCCTACCTATTCGAGGTCTTGGCCTGAACACCATCTCCAAGCCCCTCACTTCCAGTGCGCAGTTGTCCTGGAGCAGTGAGGCCCATGGCACAGTGAGAGAAATGGCCTGGATGAAGCCCTCACTCACCTCAAATGGTGCATCAACAGACTCCAGGATCTCATTCAGGGACTGAAGATGCATGAGACATGAAAGTCAACAGAAGACAAACTGTGGATAAACATCCTTTTTGGTGGTTAAAATACTACTATGTAAACCATTCTCAGTAATATCTGGAAATGGAACGTCAGATTCCCTTGGAGCTAGAAACAGATAAGGTACCTTTTATCAAATTTCAGAAGTTTAATTACTGTTCATGTCTATTCTATTTCTATGGCTAATTTCATGGGAAGAAAAATGCAAACTATCAGGTTTTTAAAAATCTATTTTTGCTAAAAACTCAGAAACTATATTTGGTTTATCTTTGTTAAAAATTCTTCCAAAGTGTTTCTCACAAGGTTACCTAATAAAACATGCTTCAATGATAAAGGACTGTGACGAAAAGAACTTCTCTTAATATTAAAAACTTGAGTGTCATCCTGGAACGGCCTATTTGGCAACAGGTATAAACAATCTGATAAATTATAAAAACTTCACCCAACATTGGGAGCTGATTGCATGGAGTTTGTTCCATATGGAATCAAATACGGGTCAACATCACATAAGTAGAGAACTTACCCATTTGTCCAGCGGCACTTGAGCGAGTGAGCCTGTGCCTTGATAGAGGTCCAGACTGAGCTGGTCCAAACTGAGCTTCTCCTGGAGGAAATTTCCAAGATATCGATGCAGCAGGTACCTGCAGGCCCGCTTCTTAATAGACTCAGAAAATGGCCAAGGCATCTTGACCAGCTCTTGGGTTCAGTGTTTACTGAAACACATTAAGACATCCAAGGTATTAAATGCCACAGACTAAAGAGCATTTTACTGTAAACCTCAATGAATAGAGCGGTTTGGTGGCGTATTAAGATAGAACATACAGATTAATACACCCAAGCATAAAAAATCCTCATGGAAAAGAGTGATATTTATTCTCAGAGACTGACATTGTTTTGCTGAAAACGCACCCACACAATTATTCGGTGAAGAGCTGTTGATGACAATGACTCAGTATAAATACATGTTCTGATTCTAGCTGACTAATGTAGACCTCCAACTGATGTGGAAGCTGTCTGAACCAATTACATATGCTGAACTAGTAATTCAATACACTGATGCGCGAAGGACTGCTAGAGCCTGAGATTACCTTGGCAAACCTATCAATTCACTGCAAATGACTGGCATTTAGCTATTCAATTCCCTTACAACAACATCAGAATGTGTGGTGATGAGCTCACTTTAAAAGACTTGCAGTTATAGTTATTTGTCTGGCATACCTGACGTTGCTATCTAACCCCATATCTACATATACAGTATAGTGAGCACCAGTGTTTGCGCAATCCCTTTAAGGTTGGCGAGTTTGTTTTTTAGCAGCTAACAATGCCAAATCATGGAGAGACGCTGCACAACAGCAAAAAGGTTTACCATTTGTTCGTACGTACCGTGGTCATTCAAAATAAGAATGTCAAAGAAAAATAACTCACCTGTATTATAAAATAGCTGACTAACCGTTGTTCCTTGGCTTAGGGTGAACTAGCATGGCTGGCTAAACACAATCCTGTATACCTTCATTCAAGTTAGTCTCTTCTGCTGATGCATCGCTCACTAATAACACCTATGTTCAGCTGGAGATGGCAGTCTTCATGCGCATTGTAAGTCAGGTCGTGTGAAAGCAGCATCTCTGATTATAAGGCTAATGATGGTGTTTACAAACACGCTCGTGACTGCGCACTCTGTCGCGCGCCGCTCCACGCGGAGTGTTCACGAGCATCCGCTCTGCGCAGCCATTACACAGCTCACCCGCTCAGCTACAGGAGTGTATTTTTTACTACGAATTGGAAGAAAGCTTTAATAGTAAAGTCACTTTATTTATGGTAAGTAGGATTAAATTACATGGTGTAACGAATTTAGTTGATGATCTGATATCAAGGTTTCTAAGTCATATCTTTTGTCTATTTCTTTAAATATGTGATTGATCCGTTAGCCTGTATTTACATACTTCAAACTGATACTACATAATACAGTATAATATTATTCCGAAACAGGCCAAAATTCTGCAATTTATTCGCCAGTATATATGTATATATATTTAACATTACATCATAAATTGATTTTAATAACCAACTCATCTCACCATTTTTCGTTGGCGAGTTAATATACATTTAAAGTTTAGGAATTAATGCGAATAATGGGATCTTAAGACATAAATAAGTTTCAATTCATGCATGAACAATCCAGTAAATTTCCATTAGTGAATTTCAGTAGGAACACTTGTGGAAATGCGAGTGATGTCACCTTTGAATAACGAAAAACAGTCACATTTAAGAAAAATAACACAACTTTTTCAAATTTAATGAAGTAAATTAAATGTATTCACATCTTTGGACAATAACAATGCTTTGATGTTATTTGTGGAAAATAAAGAATTCTCTAGAAGCCCCTCCGCCCCCCCAAAGCTCGCGCATCCACCCGCACAATTTGTTACGTAATGAACTTAGCTGTTAGCTTTGCATTATCTTAAATGGCCAACTGCTAAATTATAGATTTAGACATTTTGCTATAAATTTGTTTCCTAAAATATCGTAACGTTTGTTGAGGCGGATACGCAGAAGCTCGTCTGCGCAACTGCTGCGCATAATTGAGTCACATATGAGTCCCAGCCGGCATGAGCCGGAAGTGTTCTGACGAACCACCCCAGGAGGAGGTTAGTAACTTATAAAATTATGTTAATAAATAAATATTAATCGCTTCAGACTTTATCATATAACATATTAACCTCTTATGTATGCTGTCAGACTATTATTCTCTCAATATAACCCGGAATTGGCGTTATATGGAACTTTAACGCTACAAGAGCCTCGATTGGCAGTAATAATATTGTTAGCTAGCCCTTAATATCTTTCAGATTGCCTTTATGCAAGTTACATATTACTTTACGCCGATGATTTGCATTAAACTGAGTGCTTCTTCCAAAAATTAAGAGCAAAACGTACTTCGTGACTTGTTAGTGGAGGAATTTGAGGCGTTAGCATGACTTTACAGTGCTCGCGCCCCCTCATGATCAGTCGACGTCAGATGTTTATGAACATGCAGTTCATCTCTGCGGGTTATTTGTCTGATAATCCATAATCTGGAGGCTCGCTGTTGTTTGTAGGGGATGGAGGTGGACTGTAAGCCAGAGGACCTGTCTATGTGTTCGTATGAGGAGCGCTGTGTGGAGCTGGGAGAGGTTAAAGACATGCGGCTGGAGGCAGAGGCGGTGGTCAATGATGTGCTCTTCGCAGTCACAGACATGCACGTCTCTCACAGTCTCACCAGCGGACTAGATATGGCGTATATAAACGTGGAAACCAGAGAGGGAAACCGATACTGCTTAGAGCTCACCGAGGCAGGGTTAAAGGTGAGTGATAAAGTATCACCTTCTAACAGCATTTTCTCTACAGCATTGATTGTAATATTGACAATCTGATGTTTTCCAAAAGATGAAGATGGGTCCACTTTCAATATAGGCCTCTACTTTAAAGTCATCATAAAATCAAAATTGGCAATTCTTATTTTGTTTGGGTATATTGCAGTAGTTATTATGAATTATCTGTGCACATCAATAATATTAATATTTATAAATATATATATGTATGTATGTGTGTGTGTATATATGTATATATATATATATATATATATATATATATATATATATATATATATATATATATATAGGGTTTTTTTTTATACAAGTGCCCTTGTGATCTTGAATCAAAATAATTTCCCCTCCCTCTTCCAATGTCATCTCCTCTCTGATGATGTTTACAGGTGCCAGGGTGGGACAACCTGTCAGTCACATTAGATTTCAGCAATAACAAAAAACAACAATCTAACCATCCAATCGATTCCTGATGGACAAAATCAAGTCCTGCCCTACATTTTTTCTTGTACAACATTCCATTTTATTTGGATATATGTCACTATAGGGGGAAAAAAGACTATCACAACTTTAATTTTTATATATACATATTATATTATTTTTATATATATATATATATATATATATATATATATATATATAATTATATTATATTATTATTAATAATTATATTAGGGCTATACAGTGGTTACGCCATGGTATTACATATGATTTTCTTCATTTGTTCCACCAGACGGCACCAGTCTGCCTTCCATTAAATAACTTTGCTCTGTTTTTAACTTCAAGGTACATTATGTAACTTTTGGCCCTCTAACGTAAAAAACAAAACAAAAAAAACTGCATGCATTTTGAGGAAGAACATTGTTTTGACTGTGCTTTGGTTCTGCCTGACTGTGTGGATGAATATGGATCACAAAACATTCACTAAGCTACATATGGCAATTTATCTGTTCAATAATATACCATACTCACCTGTTGAGTCTAACAGCATCTCTGTGTCACATTTCAAATCCTTCAGTTCTCACCATCTCTGAAAAGCCATTGACTCTTTAATTTTGAACAAAAACAAAAGGTTACATAATGTACCTTTAAACACTAACAGCTGAAGATATGAAATCTTTTTTTCTAATATTTGTATTTTGTATAGAAATGTCGCATAATTTAAAGGTGAATATTGTCTAGTACCATGAAGTCCCCAAAGAACGAATTATTGAAACATAATATAGTACGTTAATTTTACAAAGTAACACTTGTTTTCTTCAGTCCTGCCACTGATCACAAAGATGAAAAGTGAGAAATACCAGATGGTATGTTTCTACTGAGTCCTAAAGACTTGTTTGTTATTTGTCAGGTGGTGGGTCACACCTTTGATCAGGTGGACGAGGGCTTGAACACCCAGTATCATGAGACTGTTTACTCGCTGCTGGATTCCCTCAGCCCCGGATATAGAGAAGCGTTTGGAAATGCTCTGCTACAGAGACTGGAGAGGCTCAAACAAAATGGACAGTGACGGGTTCAGTATTATTTTGCTTGCTAACAGTTTTACCAAGTCCTGTGCCGCTCTCAGCTTTAAGCATCAGTGGTACCTTTATCAGTTTTTAGCCTGTGATATGTTTTAACAGAACTTCTTGGTGTTAATTTGACAAACTGACTTGCCTGTGATGTTTTAAAGTATTTTACTGTTATTTAGAGAGGTATCATTGGAGGCAGCGCTATAACACAATGGGCCCAGATGAAAACTCTGTTTTTATTTAACATTTATGCAAGTGAAATAACCCTCAGAAATGCTGTTATGTGGGCTATGGAAAAATGTTTGAACTAAAATCTTATGTTAACATACAAGTGCTCTGATTTTGGATTAACTGAGTCCTGTAAAATGAGTTTTTGAGCTCCATACTGTACTTCTGTCTACTGTACAGCATGGTTCTTTGAGGTATTATCATTAAAAACATATCAGATGCCTTACTACTTTCATTCAAATGTGTAAATTTAACCTGTTTACCAGATAGTGGTTGTCTGAAAAAAATCCTGATACATTCACTTTCTTCTCTTGGCTTGCTATTGATAATGTATCGAACTCCATTTGTGACTGTAGGAATATATGTCTATTGCTTTGTTTTCTTTCTCAATCTGTCAAAAACAGGAGAAAGGACTGATGAGCCAAAAAAAAAAAAGGTATTTTTTTGAAGAAAAGAGACATTCATCAGCTTTCTTAAAACAGTGCATTTTAGCACTGAAACAGAAGCTTTATACTTCTGAGTTGAGCAGAATCTTTTCCCCTGCAATTTCATTACATAACAGCATGTTTGTGTGGATGTCAATGCTTGACTTTTTGTTGTAAAGAGAGGGACATTTCCTATGGTTGATGATAGTTCTGTATCAGCAAGAGCCAATATATCATGTATTGGTGGTTTTTTTAAAAATTTTAAATTTTTATTGTTTTGGGGATGAAAGATTTTAAGTTATGTAGAACCTTTGCTTGACTGGTTAAAACATGTTCAATACTGCGCAGAATTGCACTAAAAGGTAATAAAGCAGCCATTTTCTGGCTTTCTTTGAAAGGGCTGCGTAAAAATATGCTACAAAAGTTACATTCCATTTCTTTTAGGTTTAGAACAGCATTTAGATACTTAAACGCATACAGGAAGTTCTTGTATGATGGGTTTCTACCTCATGTTGTTTTTATTTTGGCCATCTTTAGCATGCCTGTGAAATTGATGTGTGTTTCCAACTGGTTTTGGATAAGGTAGATGATAATGGTATGCCGTTTTGTGATAACAGGGCCAATGAACACATGCGGTCCTCTGGTTAACAAATTCCTGTCAAACACAATACACTAATCTCTGTCCCAAACAAGCATCCAAATAATTTACAGAATGTTTGCTCAAACATCCAAGAGGAAAACGAGTATGATGTACATGGCACAAATAACTTCTGTACCTGTAACTTCATTTCTGTAAGAAATGTTGCTCGCTTTTGTTTCCTTGTAATAAAAAGCACACATTCAAATGTTATTTTGGTTTGGTTATTCAGTTTTGCCAATAGTCATATCCTGCTTGCTTAAGAGTTTATTTAAAGACAGTGATGTTTCTTTTTGCAAGTTTCCAGTAAAATAATTGTGTAGTGAAGAAGTTATTGCTAATGTTCAATATTTAAACATTAAAGTTAACTACAAATTCTTCTTGGTCATGATAAATTTTTAACCTATTAAAACAGAACTTGTCACAACTGACCTAGTAACCACAAGCCCACAAACACATGATGGGTGACCTCTCAAAAATGAACAAAAAGCAGCTGTCAGAAAGCAGAACTGAAACAAGACACTGGACTCAGAAAGGAGAAACAGTGAACAGATCACTTTAATAGTCAACACGTCAAATAAAGATATCTTTAGCTGCAGAGAAAGCACTTTCAGCTTTACATTGAGCCTTTTAGACACAGTATTATGTTTAACTGGAGTGCACTCTTAGCTAACCAGCTGAGCATAAACATTAGATACAGTATGCCCACCATTATGGAAACTTTACCATTAAAAATGGTCATAGAAGTCTATATAATCAATATATACACAGCATTCCCACATCTTAAACATTGATCAAAAGGTGTGAGAACACTGGGAATATTTGAATTTTGCCCCAATTTAACATTCTGGATAAAAATACTCAAATCATTGTATACCATTAAAAAAAATAGTTTACTTCAGTAACGTACATAGTTGCGTGTCAAAACTGGCCACATTCGCCAATGTTTTAATAAAATACGCTCTTTTTAAGATTCAAGTTTTTATTAAATATGCAGATTTAAAAATGCAAGTAAAAATACACAAATAATTGCTCAAAGATGGTATGATTACAAACATTAGAACACTGTCTAGCCACACAGCAGCTAGCGCATACTTGATTTAATCACCGGCACTGACCACTGTCATTTGTCAGAGTCTCATTCTGGTGAATCATTGACAATTTTAGCAACAAACTAAGATTAGGCAATGTTTGTAGAGTGGCACTGTGTGCATAGTTAAAGATAAATGTTAAAATAACAAATCTGTCAGGGTTAGAAACAAAAAAGTAGTAGTATAAATCATAAAATCTGTGTCTACTAATATTAGATCTAAAAAAAGTCCATAGAAAAGTGTTTAGGCACACATCCAGAGGCTTCCCTTTGTAAGCGTTTTTTTTTTTTATCCTGGCTTCAGTGTAGACCTTCAGTTCACAATCTGAACTGGGAACTTGATGCAAAATAAATCTTTGTTGGAGTCATCTCTTAATTCCCATTCCACAACCAGTTTTAGCTAATAAACAAACCAAAAATAAATTAAGTGAATGCCTGTGATATTAAAGCACTGTTTGAACTAGAGAAAGATGAGGAACTTAAACACTTACTGTTGGATACTCGCTCTTGACGGGCAGCTGGTTGACGTAGCTGTACATTTTTTGTGGAGCAATAGGACACTGGATTCCAGACTTGCAACCATCATCACAAGGGATGGGGAAGGGCACCGGGACAACACCAATCACTCCATGAACCACAGCTTTACTGGTCTGACTCGCAACACCTATGGGAAATACAAACAAGTTGTTGTTTTCCTAAATTTAGATCTGATTTATTTAAGCTGCTACTGGATGTATAAAGCCACTCACTGCTGCTGAAGGTTACATTGACTGTATAGGACTGTCCCTTGTGAAGCTGGCATGGCTGTTGTGAGCAGGGCTGGATGTCAACCTCCACAACATTTCCGTCTACTGAACCTGTAAGGAAGTGCAATGATTGAAAAAACAGGGCAGAAAGACAATACAGATTATTATATTTGTTAAATATATAAACATGATTGAGTACTTACCACAGTCCACAAATTTCACCTGCTCAGAATTAGCGTAGGCGAGGAAAGAGAGTAAAACAACGCAGAGCATACGGTAATCCATGGTTCAGACGAATCCTGTCGAGAAAGAGCAAACTATCTGACTGAGAGACTACAACAAACACAAGAACAACATCGGTCAATCACATGACAGTGAATCTCTGCGTACTTTCGGTATACTTCCTCGTGAAGATGAATGTTACCGTTACCAATAAACACACAGAAAACTCAAAAAATAACAAAATAGGAGTGAGTTCAAACGTTAAAACACTTATAATGTATTTATTTACTAACTAAATTAATTGCTCACCAGTTCCTTCAGACCAGACTGTGCTCACACCCGATTTCCTTGTCACGAGATCAGTAAGTATGACTGTCTCCACCAATCAAATACTTTCTGTGTGGGCGTCTTTTTGACGCACACGCCTTTCGGCGAACTCTTAACCAATAGCAGTGACTCATGGAAACAGGAGGGCATTCTGTTGCCAGATATTTCAAAACCCCCCTTTTCAGGCAAGTATGTTTACGCAAAGGTTGATAAGGGGAAGTAAAACCATTTTAATATATCGGTTTTCAAAATGTTTACCAAAACTTTACTTTCTTCAAGATGTTGATGGGTCATTCTTCATTTGTGGCGGCAAATGAAACAGCTTATATAAACTTTTAAAACCAATAAACCATAAAATGTTTGCATTTTTGTATTCTGTATAAGGTGAAAAAGCGCATTCTTAAAGGGATAGTTCACCCTAAAATGAAAATTTGATGTTGTAGAACACAAATGATGATTTTTAACTGCAACCGCTGCCGTCTGTCAGTGGTATAATGCAAGTCAGCGGGAACTTGGACTATAAGAGTAAATAAAACACGACAGACAAATCCAAATGAAACCCTGCGGCTCGTGACGACACATTGATGTCTTAAGACACGAAACGATCGGTTTGTGCGAGAAACCGAATAGTATTTATATCATTTTTTACCTCTAATACACCACTATGTCCAACTGCATTCATCACTCGATTCGTTTGGTCTGATCGCGCTCTGACAGCGGCAGTGATGTCTCGCGCATATACTTCAATGAGAGCGAGACATCACTGCCGCTGTCAGAGCGCGATCAGACCAAACGAATCGAGTGATGAATGCCGTTGGACATAATGGTGTATTAGAGGTAAAAAAAATGATATAAATACTGTTCGGTTTCTCGCACAAACCGATCGTTTCTTGTCTTAGGACATCAATGTATCGCCACGAGCTGCAGGGTTTAATTTGGACTTGTCTAAGCAAGTTTTATTTACTCTTATAGTAGAAGTTCCCATCCACTAGCATTATTTGACTGACAGACGGCAACGGTTGGAGTTAAAAATCATCATTTGTGTTCTAGTGAAGAAACAAAGACACCTACATCTTGGATGCGCTGGGGGTAAGCAGATAAACATCAAATTTTCATTTTTGGGTGAACTATCCCTTTAAAAGTTACATTGTTGTTTTAAAATAGAGGTATTCTGGTGTAATTGCAACAATATAACAGTGGTTATATTGTTAATAATGATTTTATGTACAATTTAATTAAATTGAAAATGTAAAAATTTCGATTCGTAAATCTCCGAAGCAGTGTTTTGAAATCGGCCCATCACTATATTGTTTTTTTTTTGCCGCCAAAAAGTATTCTTGTCACTTTATAATATTAAGTTACCACTGAACTCACATGAACTGTTTTAAATATGTTTTTAATAGTACCTTTATGGACCTTGAGAGTTTGAATGGGTCCATAATAGAGGCCTCACTGAGCCATCGGATTTCATCAACAATAGGAACTGTACGGGTGCAGAACGACATGAGGGTGAGTAATAAATGACATTATTTTAATTTTTGGGTGAACTAACCCTTTAACAAGAACCTGGCAACCCACACTCTAGATAACTCCGTTATGCACATGCGCAGTCCTATCCGAGTTATAGAAGATGTCATTCGCAAGAAGACTGCTCATAAGCGCCCCTAAAACAGCGTCATTTTACCTTCTCAAGTATGCACACATTATCGAAATGACAGTGATATATTCCGGATGTAATGTCTAATATAAAACGACTTTGTTTGGTACCTGTTCTTCGGTTAATATAGCAATTGCAGGTAGCTTAGCTAGCTAGCTTGAGAACAGTTGCGATTGAAAGCTAACAGCACAGATGACAACATTTGATAACTTAAAGTAGCACATCAACACTTTTGAATGTCGAATGATAATCGCCACATGTTACTGTTACGTTAAAATTTTTGCTTTAATTACGGTGAAATTGTTGTCGGTTGCTTAAAAACAAACCGTTCTGTTACACACATTAAGCGTAATAAAGCTTTAATTGGTTTCATAGTTATTTTTAATGTTATATAACCATATTACTGTGCTGTGGATATCGAAACTGGTTACGTTAGTGTGATCAAGGGCATTGTGTGCAGCAGTTCAGTGTGTCACGTGTGTTTGTTTTTGTTGTCTAGCGTTTCCTCGGCCAGAGTTCATACAGTGAGAACATGTCCAGCTCTTCTCACCTCCACTGCGCGCTACAGCAGCGCCTCCTCCACCAAACAACTGCAAAACTCATCCATTGCAGCTGATGACATTCTTCTCAGTGATTCCTGTGTCAAGGTTTGAACTCACCTACACTTCATCATACATCACAATTTTGGCAGTTACAAAAAACCCCATCATACTAGACATGGACAACAACAAATAAAATTAATCAAATAAAAATGTATTTGTTTTTTTTGTTTTTATTCCTGCAGAGGCTTGGTGAGATTATGGTTAAGGGAGAGTATCTGAGGATATCAGTGGAGGGAGGGGGATGTTCAGGATTCCAGTATAAATTCTCAGTGGATGGTGTTAGAAACGAAGATGACAGGTAATTACAAAAATCAGTGCGTAGGCACTATCCTCAAACAGGGCTTGAAAAACTTGAATCACTCAGAAATTCATGTTTTTCCATCAACCTCAGGTCAATATCATGTCATATTTACATGTAATGTATTTTATATGAGTTTTGGAGCCATTTTACCAAACTTTAAGTGAGTTTAAACCCATGATTTTGTTGTTTTCTAGCAATAAACAATAAATAAACAAAAATGTTATAAATTAGAATAAAATGTTAATGTAACTTAGACTAAATTCTACTTAAAAATATTCTGTTTATATTTATTAATATAAAATAATGGTATTCCTATATACTTATTTTTAGTATCATATAAAAGAAAAATATTTGTTTGATCATTTTATGTACAAAATCTTAGGAAGTTTGATGCTGTAGAAAGAGCCTAAACTGTGTTACTACATATTAAAAAATATATATTATTGCTAAATAATAAAAATATTTTCACACAATTTGGATGAATATTGAATAAGGAGGTGAGAGCGCCATTTTAAGGATAAGGGTACAGACTTTTAATCAATGTAAAACTTAATTCTATGTTAATTGTATCTTGTTGATCTAACTTTTCTAATAGTTCACTCTCTAAATAAAGAGATTTGTGCCTTCCTTTGTTACCAAGTCTTAAGATTCATACTGCAGAAATAATTTAAGAAATGAATTTTTGATTTCTTGCATTTATTTCTCTTTCTTTCCAGAGTGTTTGAAAGAAATGGTGTTGGGATAATAATTGACCAGGACAGTCTGGAGTTTGTGAAAGGATCCACTATTGACTTCAGTCAGGAGCTCATCCGCTCTTCCTTTCAGGTGTTGAAGAACCCACAGGCTGAACACGGCTGCTCATGCGGCTCGTCCTTCTCTGTGAAGTTCTGACACATATTCTCTCCATCACAGCGTTGCAATTTATTAAGTTATTTATGCATGCATGGCTATGTGCTGCTTTAAGATCAGTCAGAAGCATAATAATAAGCTAACGTTAGAGATTCTGATATATGGCCACAAATGACATGATGGAAGAAAATCACAACCTACAGATGTTAGTGTGTTGTATATAAGGAAGATTGTAAATATATTTCTAATAAAGTTATAAGATCATACAATTTTCCATTGCCTGTTGAGATTCTTAAATCTGTGGAATAGAGCCTGTTGCATCACAGTGTTTGGAGGAATCATGTGATCAACATTTCTTGAGATAAAGCTCAGAAAATGTGTATTTTGAATTAAACGATGGATTGATCATAGAACTGGGTTAATAAGCTTCCTGATTGCATTATAAAAACCAGTAAACTGTAAGTAAATATCATATTATCTGGGTAATGAGGAAGTTCATTATCGTAGTGTGCTGTTCTTTTTTTTTTACACTGACAAAGTCTTTCCCTTGAAAGAAGATCAAATAAACTGTGCCAAAAGATTGAAAGGAATGTTCCGGGTTCAAAACAAGATAAAAGAACTTTGACTCAGTCCTCATTTTAATTACATTACTGTAAACTATACTCTGATAATCAACAATATGCCGCAGATTTGTATTGAACCCAGAACAATCAGTCCACGTCGCTTTAGAACGAGTGAGATTTCTATAACTTGCAATCTGAATGAGACGATTCAATAACTATGACAATGTTTTACATGAATGTGTCATATATGTACATCTTTTTTTATTATTAAAGTTGGCTTTTAAGAAACATTTCACAAAAATATACAAAAGAATGTCTTTACAAATGATATTTACATCGATAACAAGAAAATCATAATACGCATTAAGCATCTCTTTCGATCAGAATGTTAACACCGAAGGAGAGAAAATGTTGCATTTCATATCTTCAGTTCACTCTGAGCCTCGGCAATCCAGCAGAGTAAAATCAAATGGAAAAAAAACCCAACAATGATAAAAAACTGATTCCTAATCAGAATGATTGTGATGTCATAAAGGCTTCAGCAGCAAGATGAACAGTGAATTCAGATAAGACAGCATTGGAACAAACTCTTTTCATTCATTTTCTGAGGGATTGCATCACCATTTTTTTCTTTTAAACTTTGATCTCAGACATAAAACACGAAGCATACGGTTCATTCCTACTCACACACAGACATTTACTAGTCGAGCTAAAGCTGCTACATATGAGGTTAGGAGTGTCATCTACTGTTAAGGGAGATCAGATCACGTTCAAGATCAACATTAAAAGACCACTGGACAACCACAGTGAGCAGGTCAAGTATACAGTGCATAGAATGCTTTGGCATGCTGACATCCTAGAATATAACGCCAGTGTTACATTCAGGGAGAAGGCCACAGGAGATCTATTAAACCTTGAAAAGAATCACCCAACTAAACCAACATTAAGAAATACAACACAAAACAATCAGGTTATGATATAAAACGAAAATCTCCAACAAAAACACCACACCTAAATTAACACTCAACGGGTAGTTTAAGGCTAATCGTACTTCGCTTGCTACAAGTTCTTTCTCAGTTGGAAGAAAATCATCGATACAGACGGACTCCAAAATAAATTACGTCCTGCAACTTGTAGCTCAAGATTTTCTTTTAAATAATAATAATAATAATAAAAAATGTAAAAAAAAAAAAAAAAAAAACGTGAGGGGTAAACACATACACATCTGACAGATCTTTTACTGTATGTTGGGTCTTGTGACACCTTGGCCCAACTATCATTCAAAAACGGCTCAGTTCAGGTATGGGTGACACATGCATCCGGTCACGGATCAGACGGGTAGTAAGACTCTGTGAAGATCAGCGTCTGATCTGTTCACTCGTGCTGTCAGCTGGGCTCGTGATGGTTTTGAGGCAGAGGGGAAGAGACCACATGTCCTCAGTGAGGAGCGTGGACACACCGCCAAACAAACAGGCTGTAGAACATACACAGAGAAAATGTAATTATATTATTATAAATGGGAAAGTTTCTTTCTTCATTGTACAACATTTAGGACTGATTGGCTGATTGATTGATTGATTGATTGATTGATTGATTGATTGATTGATTGATTGGGCTTTTTCTAGATGCATCAGCGCTGCGCAGAATGATCGTCGTATGACATCAAAGTACAGCGAGAGCGATTCAAAAGCATAAGTAGTTGTCTGCTCTCCAATCGATTGCCAATGCATCTCGAACAAGCTGATTGGTTGGTTGGTTGATTGATTGATTCATTGATTGATTGATTCATTCATTTAAAGTTTCACTTAACATTAGCAAATATGGCAAAAAAGTAAATTTTGGATCCTAATTTTTCATTTGTTAGTCATGTGTTGTTCCGAAATATTCATATACATGCACTACTATTCAAAAGTTTAGGATAGGTACGTTTTTTTAAATGAGTCTTTTATTCAGAAATGATGCGTTTAATTGATTAAAATTGACAGTAAAGACATTACATTGTTTTATACAAAAGAAAAATCTATTTTAAATTATCTATTTTAAAGGTACCCTTTTTTTTTGTTTGTTTTTACAAGATGTAATATAAGTCTAAGGTGTCCCCTGAATGTGTCTGTGAAGTTTCAGCTCAAAATACCCCATATATTTTTTTTTAACTGCCTATTTTGGGGCATCATTAACTATGCACCGATTTCGGCTGCGGCCCCTTTAAATCGCACGCTCCCTGCCCTCCCGAGCTCTCGACGATAATACAGTGCATTTACAAAGTTCACACAGCTAATATAACCCTCAAATGGATTTTTACAAAATGTTCGTCATGCATACTGCATGCATGCATCGATTCCTGTGAGTAAAGTATTTATTTGGATGTTTACATTTGATTCTGAATGAGTTTGAGGCTGTGCTCAGTGGCTAAAGCTAACATTACACACTGTTGGAGAGATTTATAAAGAATGAAGTTGTGTTTATGCATTATACAGACTGCAAGTGTTTAAAAATGAAAATAGCGACGACTCTTGTCTCCGTGAATACAGTAAGAAACGATGGTAACTTTAACCACATTTAACAGTACATTAGCAACATGCTAACGAAACATTTAGAAAGACAATTTACAAATATCACTAAAAATATCATGTTATTATGGATCATGTCAGTTATTATTGCTCCATCTGCCATTTTTCGCTATTGTCCTTGCTTGCTTACCTAGTCTGATGATTCAGCTGTGCACATCCAGACGTTAATACTGGCTGCCCTTGTCTAATGCCTTGAACATGAGCTGGCATATGCAAATATTGGGGGCGTACATATTAATGATCCCAACTGTTACGTAACAGTCAGTGTTATGTTGAGATTCGCCTGTTTTTCGGAGATCTTTTAAACAAATGAGATTTACATAAGAAGGAGGAAACAATGGTGTTTGAGACTCACTGTATGTCATTTCCATGTACTGAACTCTTGTTATTCAACTATGCCAAGGTAAATTCAATTTTTGATTCTAGGGCACCTTTAAATAAATACTGTTTCTTTTGAACATTCTCTTCACCGAAGGATCCTGAAAAAATGTATTGTGGTTTCAACAAAAAAAATTAAGCAGCATAACTTTTTTCAAAACATAATAATACATATTTCTTAAACATAAATTGGCATAAAAAAAATTATTTCTGAAGGATTGTGTGACACTGAAGACTGGAGTAATGATGCTGATCTATCTATCTATCTATCTATCTATCTATCTATCTATCTATCTATCTATCGAGTTAACAGAACAGAACAAAACGTGTTAAAGTTTTTGTTAAAAGTAAAACAAAGCTGACAACTTAGATTGGATCCTGAAACTGTAACATAGAAAACACACTGAAACTTTCTCTAAATGTTGATTTTAAATAGGAAGAATGCTAAAGAAAGTACAGAAAGATAGAGGCCTGTGAGAAACATAACGAAAGCACAAGTGAACAAGCACCTTCTATCATCGCCTCCAGCACTGACGACAAAGCGATCCCCACTGGTGAAGCGGATGTTGGTCAGGTGGGCAGAGTGGCCCAGAAAACGTTTGTGTTTGGCCTGAGGAAACAGATTCTAGTGAGACAATTTGCAATTTTATCCTTGATAAAGCAGAAATATGTGCAGCACAGGTCAAAAGAGTGGACGAGGGAACATTTTATTTTAATATATAACAAGTATGCATATATAATGAAAACACAAAAGATTTTACGGTCTAATTCAACAGCTGACCTTTGGCTGTTGTGAGAATGTTTTGTTCTGTGTTGACAAAAACTGTCACATCCAGCCCTTTACTGTCTTGTGATGTGCTGTCACATGCTAGGGCATTATACAATATGCAGAGACAGCGAAAGTTAGTCTGTGGTTTCTATTTATCTGTAGGAACAGCACTATTGACCCTTGTGAAAAAGAAGTACACTTTAGCATACTTATTACTGAAATAATAAAAAATATACTTAAGGGTGTACTGACACTTACAGTAATTGCATGTTATTTACAATTAAATGAAAATGTATTCGTTTAAATTTATATTAAATGCAATCAGCTGAACTTTGGAGTGCTTTTATGACCCAATTTGGTAGGGTGTAAGTACATCAATATATGTAATTTCATAATTCTATTGTCTTTGAAATAAAGTTAAAGTGTACTGTCGAATACTGGCAAGCAACTATAGTACACAAAAATATAATTTAATATATTTTTTATAGAAACTTGTATGTAATGTATTTAAATATATTTGTAATTACACATGATGATGCAACTGAGTACATTTAAAATATTATTAACTTTAAATTTAAAATTATAATGAAATACTTTACATGTGCTTTAGTATGTTAGTCAACACATCAAAATAAGTGTACTTCTTTAAACCACAATAGATTATTAAAACAATGCACTTTTTAAACCTGTAGTCTAGAAAGTGTCATGAAAGTGTACTCTCTTTAAGTACACTGAAGTTGGTTTGGTTTAGGGTTGGTAGCATGCAATTATGCATAATTTGTAGTTATTACTATAGTAACTGCATGTAACATATGTAACAGTGAAAATAAAATAAAGTGTAAAATAAAGCGTTAATACTTTTAAGATATGAAGTACACTACAAGTGCACATTCAGTATAATAAGAGCACCTCTTTTTCACAAGGGGACTGAAATCAGGTCAGTTTTGGAACAAAAAGGACATATTTGTGTTTCTTACTGTCGTATAGTTGAGTGACTTGGGTCACTTATGTTTAGTTAATCACAGAAACTGTAATCACAACCACAAATTTGAACCGTTTCACATATATAACACTTATTTGATATGCAAAGACTTGCTGTTTAAGTTAAAGGAGACATGCTCCTTAAACAGTGTTTAAATCAGAGGTTCAGAAAAGGGTGGAACATGGCCATTTATGTATATAATATGACTGCATTGCATGTAAAAATCATACCAACATTATAAGTGGCCACAGGGAACATGCAGCGCGTGACCTCTTTAAATCACATTTGGATGGTGTCTATTCAAATATGGCACTTGAATTTTCCTGATGCTTCTCAACAGCATCAGTCCCCATCCGATTTCATTGTATGTAAGAGAGCAGCGTGAACCTTCTTCAAAACATCTCTTTTGTGTTTCATGGAAGAAAATCATATGGGTTTGGAACAACATGAGGGTGAGTAAATGATGACAGAATTTTTATTTTCCATCCTTAAGACCTCATGGATGAACGTGATTTCACCAAGTACAACATGTTTCTGGATCAACATCTTTGCTGATCCTGGAACAACATTCCAATCAACCAATCAGATTTGAGGGTCAAGTTTACAGTTTAGGCTTACAATCTGGGTTAAGTGCTTCTACATCAGTGTAATTCACCTATCATTTAAGATAATTTATGGGTAGGGTTAGGTTCAGGGACTGGAATGTTGTTCCAGGATCAACAAAATACATTGATCCAGGAACATGTCTTATATTATTCCTGTAAAAAAAAACAGTATACTTACAAATTTCTCTGGACACGGAAAGTCGAACAGCTTAACCATTCCAAAGTCATCGCCTGTCACGATGTTGAGGCCGGAGTGAGACACACAAGCGCAGGTTACGTCTGCCTTATCTGTGTTCCTGGACCAGATCCCCACCACTTCATCCCCTAGGACACTACAGAGACACCCAAACACTTAAACACTGCAGTACTGTCTCAGATTACTCTTTATTGATTTCATTTCTATTTTATGGGATGCCAGCAGAGCTGGAACCATCAACTGTTACCAAGGAGGTCTATAATAAAGGTGCACCAGACAGCAAAACAAGAAATTTAGCTTGAGTAACAAAATAAATGAGAAGCAATGCAGCAACCACAAACTTTCCTGTCCAGACAGGATTAGATTCCCTGAGTTAGCCGAAAACAGAAGGTAATTTGCTGTGTAATTTTTTACCACTTATTTGAGGAAAAACATGTTAAATTTAAACTGAATAAAATTATAAGTTTATCTAACCTCCTTACCAAATGGATACTTATCATTGTTGTCAGGAGAAAAAATGCTACCTTTCAGAAAATGAAAAAAAAAAAAAAAGAAACACTGTATTTTTACATTAATTAAAAACTGCATTGTCAAAGCAAATATTGTTGCTTTATATATGGCCAGACACTTGCATGTGTCGTTATATTATTAACATTTTAACAAGATCAAGCTCAAATGGAGTTACAAGGGCTTTGGCCAGCAAATATCAGACATATATGGAATTAAACCACACCATGTTCGTTGATCTGACCAGAGGAGAAGTGTGGGTGCATTGCAGCATTACCTTGTCCATGTGGCCCAGGTTATTCTGTCTATCACTGCTTGCTCAGTGACTTGCTTCCCAGAAGGCACCTCATAGACTACACGTTTATAAGCACCAGTAGACAACTGCAGAGAACACAGACAGTGAATACATTTGTAGAGCTGATCTAAAGCTGCCTAGCAGAAAAACAGCATAGAGAAAATCATTACAATATCAACACTGTTTTTAAATAGAGAAGAAGAACCTTATATGTTTCTAACTTTAATCAAATACTTTCTGTAAAGAATAGCTTAGGCAGTGATTCCCAAACATTTTAATTTAATTCAATAATTTAAAGGTGCCCTAGATTATGTTTTTAAAAGATGTAATATAAGTCTAAGGTGTCCCCTGAATGTGTCTGTGAAGTTTCAGCTCAAAATACCCCATAGATTTTTTTTTTATTCATTTTTTTAACTGCCTATTTTGGGGCATCATTATAAACGCGCCAATTTTATGCTGCGGCCCCTTTAAATCCCGTGCTCTCCGCCCACAGAGCTCGCGCTTGCCTTAAACAGTGCCTTAACAAAGTTTACACAGCTAATATAACCCTCAAAATGGATCTTTACAAAGTGTTCGTCATGCATGCGGCATGCATGCGTCGGATTATGTGAGTATTGTATACTATTATATTGTTTACTTCTGATTTTGAATGAGTTTGATAGTGCTCCGTGGCTAACGGCTAATGCTACACTGTTGGAGAGATTTATAAAGAATGAAGTTGTGTTTATGAATTACCGTAAAACTTCAAATAATAGCCGAGTCCCAAATAGACGCCTGTCTCTTTTAAACGCCTGGTGTGACGACAGGTTTGGGTAAATAAAGGCCGGTCTCAAATAGAGGCCTGGTCTGTTTTTTTAGTATCGGGTTGCTTGCGCGCGCGTGTGTGTGCGAGGGAGAAAGAGGAGATAATATATTTCATTAACTTCGGGATGTTATCATTAGGTATGTGGCCTGACAGTAGCTTCTGATGGAAGTGAGGATCACCTTATCCATTGTTTCAAAGAGGGAGAGCCGTGCGCATCTGGGCGAGAGCTGTTAGTGCAAGCAAGGCAGGCAGAGTTAGCGGAGGCTGGAGAGGAGAAGTGGAGGAGAGCGACGTGGAGGAGGAATTCGCCAATGAACTTGTAATTGAGGATCGCGGGATGATGATAGTGATGAATAGAGTAATTTTCTATCACATGATTGCAGTTGTTTTACAGGGTAGCCTTCATTCTTTCTTGTTGATATGTTTCGGGCAACAAGTTCATATGCTCGATGGATTTAGCGGTAACTTATATTGTTCTGCCCATTGCTGTCACATCGTTTCGTTTTTTATGCTGCCAATAATCTAAGACATTTCTTACACTAAATTATTTGTTAAACACATTCGTTTAGGGGTAACTTGTATTGTTCTGCCCATTGCGGTCACATTGTTTCGTTTTTTATGTTTATTTTTTATGCTGCCAATAGCCAAAGACATTTCTTACATTAAATGATTTGTTAAACACATTCAAATTAATTATAAATAAAACGTAATATAATGTGGTAACCTCCTACTGTCATGCTTGAACATCTCAACACTAAATTAAAGGCCTGTCTCTTATAGACGCCTGTCTCAAATACAAGCCGGTGCAGTTCGGCGATTTGGGTAAATAGAAGCCCGGGCTATTATTTGAAGTTTTACGGTATACAGACTGCAAGTGTTTAAAAATGAAAATAGCGACGGCTCTCTTGTCTCCGTGAATGCAGTAATAACCGATGGTAACTTTAACCACATTTAACAGTACATTAGCAACATGCTAACGAAACATTTAAAAAGACAATTTACAAATATCACTAAAAATATCATGTTATCATGGATCATGTCAGTTATTATTGCTCCATCTGCCATTTTTCGCTATTGTTCTTGCTTGCTTACCTAGTCTGATGATTTGGTTGTGCACAGATCCAGACGTTAATACTGGCTGCCCTTGTCTAATGCCTTTTATAATGTTGGGACCGTGGGCTGGCATATGCAAATATTGGGGGCGTATACCCCGACTGTTACGTAACAGTCGGTGTTATGTTGAGATTCGCCTGTTCTTCGGAGGTCTTTTAAACAAATGAGATTTATATAAGAAGGAGGAAACAATGGAGTTTGAGACTCACTGTATGTCATTTCCATGTACTGAACTCTTGTTATTCAACTATGCCAAGATAAATTCAATTTTTCATTCGAGGGCACCTTTAACAACACATTCACATTCACAGTTCTCAGATGTTGTTTAATGGTCACAGGACACACAGGTAAACAAATAAAATATTTGTAAAATAAAAACAAATAATATTTAGGTTTTATTTTGATTTTTAGTAAGTAATTTATTTTAATTTTTAATTCTTATTATTTTATTGTTAATTTTATTATCATTTTTTAATTAATTAATTTAATTAACTCCTTCCCCACATATTTGATCATTTTCACAAAACTTTAATGGCCCCCAGAATATTTTATTTTATGAATATCTGAATGTGGGGAAGTTTCATAAAAAAAAAAGCAAAATTTTGAACAAAAAGCTTTTTTTTTTTTTGTTTGTTTGTTTGTTTTAAAGACCACACAATGTGCAAAAGCAATCCTTTTATTGCTTTTTTTCTGCTGCTTTTTTGCCTGTGTTTTGATTCTGAGATTCTCTACTATTTGTGCAATAGCGCCCCCTACCATATAACAGTGAAAACACGGAAAGCCGGAAAATTCTGTCAAAAAACTCTTTCCCCACCATTGACAGAAACAGGTGTGTTTGACTTGAAGCGGCGCTGTGCATGACATGGTGTATGACATCCAAGTACTGCAAGCGTGATTCGAAAGCATGTGTAGCCGTCTGCTCTCTAATGTCGTACTTTTATGTCATACACTGATCGGTCTGCACAGCGCCGCTTCAAGTCAAACACGCCTGTTTGCGTCAATGGTGGGGAGAGAGTTAATTATTAGATTAGATTAATTATCAGATTCCCTCAGAGACCCAAGTGTGGGTAACCCTGGCTTAAGGTGCAGGTATAATTCGTTTTCCATGTTCTTCTCCATCTCTTTCAAAGTATAATCCTTTGACTGTGAGCATTAAATAATTGAGTACTATCTAGTGGACCTTTCTTTTCAAGCACTCAAATCACTTGTACAAAAATCGGCTGCACGTGGATGGTGTGTGTGGACATCAACGGAATGAACCGATGATCAATCTGTGAGCCAGAGCGGAACAAAAACAAGTGAGATATTCTTTCACCTTTTGGCCCCTGGTGGCGACATTTAGAATGGTGTAGCACCCTTGTGAAAAACAGTACACTTGTGCATTTGTAGTGTAGGCCTACTTCAAATCTTAAAATTGTATTTTTTTTTTTTTTTTTAAACCGTGTTTGCAGATGGTATTATATAATTAAATAAAAGACCACTTAAGTGTACTTTGTAATAATGTCAAAGACACACATAAACACATGCTGTACCTGCACAAAGCAGCTGTCAGCAGAAAAATCCATCTGCATGACAAAGCTAGGGATGTCCCTACAGCAGTTGATGCGGTTGAGCTGCGGTCCTAATGTCAGGTCGTAAAAATCCACAGCATTCTCACTGGAACCCACAGCCAGGTAGCGCGAGTCTGGACTGAACCTGAAGGAAAAGAAACTTTAGTTGTTGCAACGGACCACATTATTGGTAGAATTAAGCCCAAAGTATATTTCAGGTTCCCGTGTTCCGCGACAGTCCGCGCACTGACGTGATTTTCATCATCAGGAGGGTCACTGGACGTCTACACACACTGTCCGCACAACCAATTTTTATGTCTGTGCAGACGGTTCGTGTACAACAGCGCATGTGAGAGACGGAGCGGGACGTGGAAAATGAAGTATACCTGGGGCTTCAAATAGCATTCACCTACACTGCGTTCCAAATTATTATGCAATTGACATATCAGTAAGATTTCAGTACAATAAACATTCAGATTTTAGTTTTTCTAAGAAAATGTTTGTTCATTTATTTATCCATGTCTTTTTAGATAACTGGTATCAATCTCAGACAAAATAATTTGCCAGATCTATGGAAACCCTACTTAGAGGTTGTTCCACATTATTAAGCAAGTCACAGTTCTCATGCAATATGGGGAGGAAGAAAGATCTTTCTGAAGATGAAAGGCATGAAATGGTGCAATGTTGTGCAAAAGGCATGAAAACAACTAATACTGTGTGAAACTGAATGGAGATTATCAAACTATCATAAGATTTGTGAGTGATTTAGAGCACAGCACAACTCGGTCAGATAAAGGCTTATTAATTAAAGTTCCTATCAAAAAAATTAATTGTATTAAAAGGGCAGCTATAAAAAAAGCCAGTGTTGAGCAGCAAACAGGTATTTGAAGCTGCTGGTGTCTCTGGAGTCTTGAGAGCCTCACCATGCAGGCTGGCAGTTGTGCATAAAGATGCATTTTAGACACCACTAACCAAACCTCACAAAGAGAAACATTTACAGTGGGTGTAGAAATACATTTTCAAACAGTTTTATTGCTGTGGTGTTTTTTTGCAGCATGGGATAGTGCATAGTGCATTGTACAAATAGTGCATTGTACTATGCACTATCCTCCTTTTTATAATATAGTTGAAAATGGCCAGTTATGAGCTCCACATATCTTGCAAAAGTAATTTTAATACCCTCCATCTCACTTCCCAGTATTCCAGCCCAAATCATCACCCACCAGCTCCTTGCTGACGTCGCAGTCTTGTTGGAACGTGGTGGCCATTCACCAACCATCCAGAAATCCATCCATTTAGACCATCCATTGTAGTACGGCATTAGTCAGTGAATAAAACCATTTAAAAATTAGTCTTAATGTATTTCCAAACCCACAGTAAATGTTTCTCTTTGTGAGGTTTGGTTTGGAGTGGCTGAAATGCATCTTTACGCACAACTGCCAGCCTGCATGGTGAGGTTCGCAAGACTCCAGAGACACCAGCAGCTTCAAATACCTGTTTGCTGCTCAACACTGGCTTTTTTATAGCTGCCCTTTTAATACAATTAATTTTTTGATAGGAACTTTAATTAATAAGCCTTTATCTGACCGAGTTCTGCTGTGCTCTAAATCACTCACAAATCTTATGATAATTTGATAATCTCCATTCAGTTTCACACAATATTAGTTGTTTTCATGCCTTTTGCACAACATTGCACCATTTCATGCCTTTCATCTTCAGAAAGATCTTTCTTCCTCCCCATATTGCATGAGAACTGTGACTTGCTTAATAATGTGGAACAACCTCTAAGTAGGGTTTCCATAGACCTGGCAAATTATTTTGTCTGAGATTGATACCAGTTATCTAAAAAGACATGGATAAATAAACGAACAAACATTTTCTTAGAAAAACTAAAATCTGAATGTTTATTGTACAGAAATCTTACTGATTTGTCTCTTGCATAATAATTTGGAACGCAGTGTATGGAAGTTTGTTTCTGCCTCAGAGTAAAAATGTTTTTTGTACCTCATTATTGTGACTTTATTTCATATTTTTAAATTACCTTTATTTTTCATGCTGCAGTGGAAAATGGATTGAATTATTTTAGTGGCTTGAATTATTATGCATTTGTTTACAATATTAAAGGTGGTACAGGGGATGTTTTCGTCGACTGAGTTTTTGAAATGAGCGCATGCGCAATCCCCCTCCTTCACAGCTCATTTCAAGTGAACGCCTCCCAAAACTCGTGCACGAGTGTTTGTTTACCACCGGCATTCGCTGTGTTATTAAGCCGGGCACACATTTTACGACTAGCTAAAACATTCTGACTATGCTCAACATACAGCGATAGTTTCCTGCTCCTGAAGCAGATTTATATACTTTCACAAGGAATTTGAACACCGACTGTAATCGCAGACTAAACGCAACTGGCTCTGACTGGACGCGTTTGAGCGCGATCAGTCATAAGTATCAATTTACATTCATAATCGGCCTTACAATCGTTAAGCCGCGCACACACTTAGTGGATTCATTATGTCGGACTCACCGCAGGTAACTCATAATCTGCAGTTGTTACTCCTGACAAAAACATTGCATGCAGCGCCTGTAGAGTGTGGAAAGTTACTAGAGCGTGCAGCCGCGCGTCTCTCCCAAGGAACGTCATGGCAGTAATTGACAAGCCAGAGGGCCAATCCGCGCACGTCTCTCACAATGGCAGTGATTGACAAGCCAGAGGGCCAATCGTTTACGCGATGATCGCGTAAACGATTGGCTGATGTTTTTAAGGCCCTACCTCGTGCACAGATGATGTATATTAATAATATTCCTTTCAGTGCACCTAATAAATAGTCTTTTATTACTTAGTAAAGACAGTTTCAAGTAATATTGCAAAAATGTATAAAACAAAACATCCTCTTTACCACCTTTAAATAATACATAAGTCTCACCTGATATCTTGTATGGCAGAGCGCCGATCTCTCTTCTTCCCCCAGATCTTGAGTGAGGTAACGAGAAGGATGATGAACTCTCCATTCTTCATGCCGATGGCCACCATGTCCCCCTCTGGGCTGTAGCTGACCGTGCGTGCAGGATGACCGAGGTTCACTTTATTGAGCATCTTCTGTTTTTCCAAACAAGAAGGCATTTGAATAAGCTTGTATCTCAGAAAATAAATTGACTATGCACAGGCAGTATATAATTTACCCTTTCTGAAATGTCCCAGAGTCGTACAGTGCCATCCTCTGCAGCTGACAGGAAGACGTCTCGGGTGGGATGAGCACCAAGTCCCCAGATAGGACCGTCCATGTGGCCATTAACCAGGATGTTACATGCTGCATTCTTCTCACCAACCTCAATGATCTCAGCATTCCGAGTGCCTACAAGGATCTTCCCCTAAAGAATCAAGCAAGAGGACACAGGGTACCATACCGGCACTGGTCTAACTTGGGGAGCCACATTATTTATGAAAAAAAGCTTATTGACCCTTCGTAGGGAGTTTGATTGACAGGCGATCTAACCAATCATAACACCGAATCCACCATTATGTCCGACAAAGCAGTCAGGGGAGTTAGTAGATTACCTCGGTGGACTTGAACCTGAAAAATGGTGTGTATTTATGTCTTTCCACAGTTGAAACAAGATTCTTTCTGATGTTCTTTCATGTTTATTTGATGCTATAAATGAACTAGTAGGAAGAAGATAATCGGTTCACGAGCCACTTGAGCTGAGGCGCTACGGCGATCTGTCACGAGTCACGACACATTAAAGAGCCACAAAACGGTATTTATTGTTTAAATTTCTTTAAAAATTCAATATTTGAAATTTGAGAGTTTGTTTCCTATCGATAGTAACCTTCTCTGCCTTGTCTGTCGACATGTTGTCAGTGTCCTCTGCTTGAGAACATGATGTGTGGCGTGAGAGTGGCATGGCTTGTCGGACATAGCAACAGTAACTAAAGGGGGCGGGTCTTTGCGAACGGTCAATTAACCATTTTCTCTTATTTCTATAGCATAATTGCTATATTAAAGAATTATCTGTCGGTCTATCTGTCTGTCTGTCTGTCTATCTATCTATCTATCAGATATCAAAAATATTGTGGGTTATTAATTACATATGCACACCAGCATCCCACACAAGGCATAATTCAGTGGAGTAAATCTTTTTTAAAACACATGAGATCAAACAACTCTAAATAAATAAATAAAAGTGGGTCCACATTATTAACACAACATCTGTTAAACACCTTAATGACTGCTGACCAACATGTACTGTCAGAGGTCCAGTAGTGTCCATCCTCTAGTCTATAATGTATTGATTTTGTATAAGCACTGTACCTTGCCCCTGCAGACAGAGCGAACACAGTCTATGATCTGGCCCGTCTCCAGTCTGAAGGCTCTGCATCGCTTCAACTCCTGATCCCACAGTTTCAGCGCGCCACCCTCCTTAGACCTGCAGAGGGCAGCCCACACAAATCCTCTCATTTACTACAACATCTTTTGAGGATTTTAATGCAAGTTCAGAAAACAAAATACTTTAGGTATAGATAGTTGGAAAGGTCAAGCCACTTACGGTCGTTCTTTGCCTCCCGTCACAATGAGTCCGTCACGTAATGTGGTGTACATGGTGAACACAGGTCCAGTGTGAGCCTTAGCCACGATTCTCACTAGAATGTGTTCCTTCCACACACACACATCTCCACTAATGGTACCTGTAAATGTCAAGTTATTCTGAAAAGAAAACAAACCTGCACTAATCTAGTGACCTCTAAGAGAAAAACAGCACAAACATGGCAAAGCACAGCATTTTCACATCCTTTTACACCCAATCTTTAAAAGTGTGAAATGTGATTTTTGAAGTTAAATATAATCATAAACAACTTTTGGAATTATTAATTGACTTAACATCTTGTCCATTTAAGCTCTGACACACAAGTGCACAAACAAATGCACAAATGCACACATATGCTTGTATGTATACATAAATACCGACTCGCACACATTCCCGCATTCATTTAAAGGAATAGTTCACCCAAAAATAAAAATCTCAAATCTCATTAGTGCTTGTGTACATTAAAATATGGCATACACAACCGATCAAAAGGTTGGTGTCATTAAGTTTTTTTGTTTTCTAGTTTTTAAGTTTTTAATTAATAGGGTTAGGTTAGGGTTATGATTATTCAGCAAGGATGCATTAACAAGAAATGAGTCATCAGTAATTCCAGCCTTAGTTTCTGCACAAGCATGTGAAGGTTTGTATCATATTTGCATAATGCCTGCCTATGGTCTTTTTTTGTCTGCCCATAAAATCTATAGATCACCTTCAAACACTGTAGTTGTTGTTGAGGCCTGGAAGACTGGGCCTTCTGACCAATCAAAAAAGTGTAGACTCGTGGAAAGGAAGGGTTCAGCGAGAATGAAACTTTTATTGAACCCAGAATGTGTCTGTGAAGTTTCAGTTCAAAATACCCCACAGATCATTTATAATAGCTTGTCAAATTAGCCCCTATTTGGGTGTGAGCAAAAACATGCTGTTTGTGTGTGTTGTCCCTTTAAATGCAAATGAGCTGCTGCTCCCGGCCCCCTTTCCAGAAGAGGGTGGAGCTTTAACAGCTCCTGCTTTGGTTGCTCAACAACAACAAAGCTGGAGAATCTCACACAGCCAAAATGATGATTGTCAGTAACTGTGTTCAACCTTACATTGTTCAAACCGGAGTCAGACACTGATGGAGAGACTCAGGAAGAAGTTACAACTTATAGAATACATATGGTAGTTTCCGAATGGTTAGTGGATAAATGTATGTAGTTGCTTTGGAGTTGATTCAATTTATCAACTAACATGTGCCATCTTGTTAATCTTTTGTGCAAATCCAGCATTGAATTGTCCCTCGTTTGTGAAGCAGTCCGGCATAAAGGGTTAGGGTTATGGTTAGGGTTAGGTTAGGGTTAGAATTTTGGAAATATTACAATTTGGAAACTTAACAAGAATTGACGTGAATTTACGTGAATTTACATGAATTTACGGGAGTTTAATATTTATATAAAATGTATCATATAAAAACAAATATAAACATTTTGTTTGGTCATAACATGAAATAACAGTTATTTATTTTTCGCATTCAATTAATTCTAATTTAGTAAATATGTAAATTAAACATTTTCTATTGCAGCAATTATGATATTTATTTCAGTGTCACATGATCCTTCAGAAATCAGTCCAATTTTGCTGATTTGATACTTATTTGTTATTATCATTGTTGGAAACAGTTGTGTTAGCATGTTAGAATGATTTCTGAAGGATCATGTGACACTGAAGACTGGAGAAATGATGCTGAAAATTTAGCTTTGCATCACAGAAATAAATTATATTTTTATGTATATCAAAATAGAAAACCATTATTTTAAATTGTAGTTATGTTTCACAATATTACTGTTTTTTCTGTATTTTTGATCAAATGTGCATGTTATGGACTGGGGAAATGCACAGTGCATGTAGGGGGTGTGGCCTCAATAGCCCTGCAGTAAGTAGTGTGCTGTCTGAATGTGATTGAAGAATGTGCAGGGTAAAAATTCAACTAAAATTGCATTAAATATGGTTGTTTTAACCAAAATTATCCTGCAAGATGTTTTTTCAACTACATTTAAGTACCCTGTTATAGGCTAACCTGTAATTTTGCAAATTCCCTGTTTATTCCCATTAATTCCTGTTAATTGCCATATATTCCCATTAATTCCCATATATTCCCGTTAATTCCCATGGAAAGTTTCCAGCTTTGAAAATTCCCGGAATTTTGCAACCCTAGTTGTAGTCTCTACCAGCTGTTTGATGTAGTCCTTAAAAAAAGAGATTTCGTAACTCTTTCGTAACTCATCGTAACTTTGCAGATATTGTTTGTGCTCTAACCGCAACATCACACACTAACTAAAGTTAAAAAAGTGAAATCATAATCAACCACCTTTTAAAACTGCAATACTATTTATCAAATTACTGTTTTGCTGTATTTTTTTTAATCAAATAAAATGCAGCCTTGGTGAGCATAAGTGACTTTTTCCAAAAATAATTTAAAAAATCTTACCGACCCCAACCTTTTCAATGGTAGTGCAGATAGAACTTAATTTTGGGTGAACTATACCTTAATCTCTCCCTCTCTTAGAGCAATTACAAGTAGAGCTGAACATCATGTAAAAAACAGAAGAATACTTACAGCTCCAAATGCCACTGAGAGCATGGTCTGCATACGGGCATCCTCAATGGAGCTCAGCACTCCTTTATTACTGAGCAGGGCCCTGCCGGCCAGCGTCCAGAACCGCACATGTTTAATCCCCACTGACACAAACTGAGTGTCCGAATCGGGTCGGAACTCTGCCACAAAGATCCTCTGGGTGTGACCGGCCCGACTTGCTACTTTGGCACCTTCAAAAAAAAAAAAAAAAAAAACAGGTCACAAACCTGATATAAAAACACACGAAAGCAGCTGGAATGCTGTGGGTTGGTTGACCTGTACCTTCCTGCCACTTCCAGATGGTGAGGGTGTGCTGGGGGTCCAGACCCACAGAAAGCAGCAGTTTGCCAGTGGCACTAAAGCTTACAGAGCAAACGCCCCGAGAATGATGGCAGCGCAGCACAGAGAGGGTCTGTTTGTTCATGGCTTCCCACACGTGGATAGAAGGAGATGTGGCTGCAAATACAGAGACTTTATTTGTATAAACTAATTTCACATTAAGTTTTACATTTTTTTCTTAACCTCAGGTAAAGACCAATGTTTTTAGTTTGTAAAAATTGTGAAGATAAGGGTTCTGAAGTATGCTAATAATCAATAATGAAGTGCTAGTATGGGACAGCATTCCATGGAAACTTTTTTAAAATGGAGAATGTCTCTTACCTGACATATCACCAGCATCACCTAAGTGAACAACAATAGCAGTTAAACAGTTTTATAGCAGTTTTTTTTTTTATTAGATCATTTTGAAATTCATTGGTGCAAAAATGTACTGTTTTCAAAAGTGTAGCAACACAATGTCCAAATTAAAAAATGAAAATACATTTTTTTTTTTTTTTTTAAATAAAGAACGTTTCAAACAATATGTGCAAATGGTAATAAAGTACAGCAGAGCAGAGGTGCAACTATTGGAAGGGAAAATTCAAAATGAGATTTTCTTTTTTTTTTTTTCAAAAATACTTTTTTCTCTTGAGGAAAAAATTCAAGTGATCTCATACATGTTTTGTCAAAATCAAAATCAAAAACTTTTTTCAATGTGAACTTATTTCTCAGTAAAGTCTTCCAAGATCAACTTCTCTAAGCTATGCTATCCATGTTGTTTTTACAGCTCTATACTCTGACTGCATGTCATTGTCTCGTTTGTTAAATGTTTTAGAGAAACATCCAGGACAAAGCTGATACCATGGCAGTCAAAGTGAGAAGAGAGGGTGAATGTTTTCACAAACATACCTACTTGGCCAGTTGCCACCACATTGGGGAACTTTGGGTGCTGATTAATAGTCAGGCACAGAATATCATCACTGTGTTCCAAATAGAAGCTCTGGCAGGCTGAAGGCAAGCAAACAGAAAACAGAATAATGATGCTCAACAACATTTTTGTCACGTCTTTATGCCAAAGATAT
Source organism: Megalobrama amblycephala (assembly GCF_018812025.1). Taxonomy (NCBI): domain Eukaryota; kingdom Metazoa; phylum Chordata; class Actinopteri; order Cypriniformes; family Xenocyprididae; genus Megalobrama; species Megalobrama amblycephala. The sequence goes on from NC_063048.1 coordinate 28,146,986, forward strand.
AGATACCTGCCATATGTAGTGCATGTTTAATGCATTTTAATGTGCCAGAGTGGGTGTAAGTAGTGAGCAAGTATGGATTAGCTATGAATTTTATTCATCAAATAAAATTCATAGCTAATCCATGCTTGCTTATTACTTACGCCCACTCTAGCACATTAAAATGCATTAAACATGCATTACATATGGCAGGTATCTATGAGTTTTCTCCCCACCTGTTGTTAAGTTTAAGACGACCCCTACTGAGGCAGTGTGGTAAATGATGTCCGCCCCCTCATTAAGATAATGCACATTGTTACGGCAGTCGTTGCCTCGGTAACCAAACACCAGTTCAAGCACCAGGTCCTGCAGAGAGAGTCAAAGAGGGGTGTCTGAGGTCGTATCCATGACAACAGCAGAGAGTATCTGGCTCTCAGGATGTGAAAGGACAAGCACAGAGAAACTGTGCTGCAGTTCAGTCAAGAGAGGTTAGGAAGATCATCTAACCACTGAGGAGACTGTAATGAACATTTAATGGATTGAAAAGTTATCCATATCCAAACTACAAACAAAACCACTACTAAGTAATTTAAAGTATAGTATAGTATAGTATTGAATAGGATAGATTGTACATGGATATGAATATAGTACAGTACTGTGTAGAACTGCATAGGATACTACAGAAAAAATAAGTGTGGCGTGCATGCGTAAGGCCACGTCAGGGAGGAGTAGGGCTATATATCCTGCCAACAAGGGTCAATTGATAGAGAGTTTGTTAATATATCATGTAATGTAAATTTATCTGTTCAGTGCAGGGCCATGCATCACTATCATGCACATTGTGTCAGAAGGCCCACTGTCTTTGAAAACCCCTGGTATATAGTATATGTAAGTAGTACAGTACTGTAGTACAGACAGGACAGGACAGGACAGGACAGGACAGGACAGGACAGGACACGAAAGGAAAGGAAAGGAAAGGAAAGGAAAGGAAAGGAAAGGAAAGGAAAGGAAAGGAAAGGAAAGGAAAGTGTAATAAAATAAAAGATGGGACAGGGCAGGAAAGGACAGAACAGAGTGGGATAGGATAGAATAGGATAGGATAGGATAGGATAGGATAGGATAGGATAGGATAGGATAGGATAGTGCAGTTAGGGTTCGGGTTAGTAGTACAAAATATAATGGGACAGGGCAGGAAAGGAAAGGACAGGATAGGATAGGATAGGATAGGATAGGATAGGATAGGATAGGATAGTGCAGTGTAATAAAGGACAGGACAGGATGGGAAAGGATAGGATATGATAGTATAATATACAAGGAAAGGAAAGGAAAGGAAAGGAAAGGAAAGGAAAGGAAAGGAAAGGAAAGGAAAGGAAAGGAAAGTGTAATAAAATAAAAGATGAGACGGCAGGAAAGGACAGGACAGAGTGGGATAGGATAGGATAGGATAGGATAGGATAGGATAGTGCAGTTAGGGCTTGGGTTAGTAGTACAAAATATAATGGGACAGGGCAGGAAAGGAAAGGACAGGACAGGATAGGATAGGATAGTGCAGTGTAATAATAAAGGACAGGACAGGATGGGAAAGGATAGGATATGATAGTATAATATACAAGGAAAGGAAAGGAAAGGAAAGGAAAGGAAAGGAAAGGAAAGGAAAGGAAAGGAAAGGAAAGGAAAGGAAAGGAAAGGAAAGGAAAGGAAAGGAAAGGAAAGGAAAGGAAAGTGATGGATGATGCATGTTTGACTTGATTACGTATAGCTATTTTTTCCAAAAAAAAAACAAACAAACAAAAAAAAATAATAATAATGGTTCTGATCTGCCATCACTCACTTCAATAGGCCTCTTTTTTTTGCCCACGTTGTTGGTCTGTAGTTTCTCTGGCATTGGTGGAGCCCTGCTCACTGGGGGTCTACATCCAAAGACAAAACACAGCCACTTAATCAGACTTACAGCAGTAATAAGGTCGGTCAGTGACCGGGTGAAAAGGACACCAGACATCTGGCATGGTTATGTTTCACTTTAAGCGTTCACTGTAACATGTAACCAAATACTAAAAACAAACATTCTGAGTCAGCTCTATACCAGGTACTTTGTGATGTATGATAAACGTTTGTGTGAAACTTTTGTAAAACTAAAAAAATCCTAAAAGTATCAGGTAGAATAAGGTGTAATGGATCAGTCTAGTCTTACCTTGAGCCCCTTTACAAGCAGCATTAACAGAGAGAGAGAGAAAACGTTAGAAGTGTCAGTTGAGCAGTTCCCTCAAGTGCTCCAAAAACAAAGAAGCACAACACAGGGACATTGAGAACACAAAACAAAATACAACAAAAATGTACTCATGTTCACTTGACAGCATGTGTCAAACCACGGAATGACATAGAGCTAGTCAAGCAAGAAACCAGCTCTGTAAAGTTAGCTCAGTCAATAGGATAATTTCCTTACACTTAAAAGAATAGTGCACCTAAAATTCTTACTCAATGCCATGTTATTCCAAACTACTATGACTTACTTTCTTCCTTATAACACAAAATGTGTGAGCTCCAAAATGACAAAAAGACACCATAAAAAAGTGTCATAAAAGTGGTACATATAATTTGTGTGCTATATTCCAAATCTTTTAAAGCTGTACGATAGCTCTTTGTGAGGAACAGACCAAAATTTAAGTTGTTCACCAAGCTCTCCTTGACAAGTTCCTAAGAGAAGTAGCCTTATTTCAATAGAAATTATATTAAAGTACATTTTAATTTACCATAAATGCTTTTCAGTATATTCAACAAAACACACAACCATATTTCAAAGACAATAAAAGTAATTATGACATAAGTGGGTCAAAAACACTCCAAAGTTCACACTCCTAAATGTATTTAAACATCAGTTTGCACTCAAGTATATTCTTTGAAAGTAGGGGAGAGCGGGGTTGGTTGGCACACTTTTCACTCTCTGTCATATTTCTCAGTCATGTTATATGTGAAAATAGTCTAACCAGTATCGACTGAAAGGTTATGATCTCAACTAATCAACAGATATATTTAATATTCTCAAATGATTCCTATTTCCTTTAAAATTCATCATTAATTCATGTTGTGCACTTGTGCCAACCAACCCCATCCACACCTCTTTACTGACATGATGTTAGCCACATAGTATAGCTCATCAGAAACTTGTAAATTTCCTGTCAAAATATAGATGATTCCTATCTCTATAAACTGAAATCCTTACATTTTATATATCTCTATCTATCACAGTTCTACAATATATTTAGTGGGGAAAACTTTTTTTTGTTTTGAGACTCTAAAATAGAAAAGTTGTCCTCATCTCAATAGTTAGTGACAGTTGAATGATTTCAGTAAATGGGTGTGGTCTGGTCAAGAGGGCAGTCATTTTAATGTTAGATTTATGTGGCAGCGCCCTGTAGTGTACTGGGATTTAACTGCGTGCCAACCAACCCTTGACCCAACCAGCCCCGCTCTCCCTTATATTATTCCGTGAAAAGGTTTTTTTTGAAAAGTATGCCAAAGTGTACTTCTTTTTCATAAGGGACAATGTCTGATTGATAAACAAATAGTTTTTTGTTTGTTTGTTTGTTTTTGAGAAAGAAAGAGTCTGAATGATTTGTTCACTAATTAGACTGATCCTTGAATAAGAGTTGAAGATTATCAGTGAATAACAAATTAAATTTTGATCTGTCCATCACACAAATATATAGTATGGCTTTATAAACTTTGCAATTTAGTGCATGAATCATGTTTCATGACACTTTATTTGAAGATTGAAAAGCTTCAGTCCACATTTATTGTCATTGCATCCATCCATCCATTCATCCGTCCATCCATTCATCCATTTTTCAAACCACTTTTTCTATGTAGGGTGGTGGGGATACTGGAGTCTAAGTGATCAACTACATTATTTTAAATTTCTCCTTGTCTTACATGGAAGAAAGTAATGTTTGAAACAGCATGAGGGTAAATGATGCTAGAATTGTCATTTTTGGGTGAACTAATCCTTTAATCGTCTTGAGAGAGAATGCAGGGAGCAAAGCATGAGCAAATATCCCAGCAGCCAAAGAGGCAGCATTACTCTTTAAATAATTAGCAGTGGAGAGCAGTGATAAAGTCGCTTCAAAGCAATGACAAAATATCTGCCAGCAAAGCACTTAACATAATACTGTGCCATCTACTCTAATTTAAGACTAAAATTACGTGCTTTTAAAGCAATCCGAGTGTAAAATAAGAGCAAAAACCGAGCGACATGCGGTTTTATGATTCAGTTCAGGTAAAGGTAAGTGGGTTTATGGATATGATGGCTGTTGCCATGCGGCTTAGCAAACATCCAAAGAGCATGAGAGGAGGAGGCACATGAAACTGGTTATTTTCTGAACATATTGCACGTTTTATTGATCTTCTTACCTGACTACGCCCTGCCTTCACATGGTGAGAGAGAGGAGTGGAGTTCAGAGACAGACAGAGGAGTGAGGAAAATTGGAAAAGACAGACATGAGGGTAGCATGTCACTCAAAGCCGAAGAGTTCCATGAATTTACACTCAATAATTGTAATACTTAAAAGAGCCTCTAGTGGACCCTGGTCACCATGGTCTATATCATCATTTTAGCAGTGACACAACTATTCTCAATCAATCAATCAATCAGTCTATGTATCTATCTATTGCATCCCAATATAAATGCTTATTTGAAACCTACTATGTCAATTAACTCTCATCAGAGTATTAGTAGACTGTCTGCTTAATATCTGCTAACACTTTATTTTGATGATTCCCCAACAGACATTCTACTGACTATAAGCAACTTTGCAACTACATGTCATCTTATTCTACTAACCCTAAACTAACAGTATACTAACACTCTACTAATACTCTAATGAGAGTTAGTTGACATGTAGTTGCAAAGTTACTTATAGTTAGTAGAGTGTCTAAAGTGGACCATCAAAATAAAGTGTAACTAATTCCTTAAGCTATTAAAGAAAGACAAAGTGATGAAAAAAGTGAAATCCGTGCTCCATCCAAAGTTGTTCGTCCTTACTGTATCATTATAGTACAGAATTGTCTTGCTGTGTCATTCCTAACCTACCTTTCGTCTACCGATGGCTCCTTCTGTTGGAAGTGGGGCTTGACCCCCGTCATGGGTCGCATGTTTGTGGATAAGGCCTTGATTACATACATAATCTCATTCTCCCGAGTTACATCACTGTCATACCCTACAGAAAGAGAGACACCTTACTTTTAAATCTTGACATATGGCATTTACATGAACATTCATATGATGGATGGCTACCCTCTTTAAATCTAGATGGCAGTGATAATTGTTTTTTATGAATGATCTTTTTTACCTCCATCATCTTCACTCTCAATGTCTGACTCTTCGCTGTCACACTGTCTGGCCTCTCGGCAGCCCTCGGTCTCATGGCTCCAGATCATCAGACAGGTGTCAGAGCCACCGACGGTCGCCAGCAAAGAGTCATCATGTGACCAGCGCACATTAGTCACATGGGTACTGTGGGCCAAGTACCGTTTAAACTTGGCATATTTTCCCTATTCAGATCATTAAAAAATAAGTTATAAAAAGCCCAAAAAATTAACTTACCAACAGTAAGTTACATTTTGCCTTATGTTTTGAGAAAGTATATTGATTAAGAACATGGTTTTATAATAAATATTGTTTTTACTTTGTATGAATGTTTTTGTCTTTGAGAACAAAATGATTTTCATTAAAAAAAGATACAATAAATAACATTACAATTTGATTTGAGCCATAATTTATGTCCATAGTGCAGGTGGTGCAGGACGTTTTAAACACTTTAACTGTTTTTGCCCCTACAATGAAAGTCAGTAGAGTCCAAAACAACACTGAACCCCAATGACTTTCAATGTATAGGCAAAAAACAAATCAAAATTTTTTTGTGTTCCACAGATTTAAAAATATATACAGCAGTCAACATTTGAAGTGGATCGAAAAAGTTCATCAAAGTTGTCCTAAGAAGAAGGTTTTAGGACAACTTTGAAAAACATGAGACTGAGTAAATGACAAAATTTTAATTGTTGGGTGAACTATCCCTTAGTATGAGTGATAGTAATAATCAATAAATAAAAAAACATTTTCTTAACCTTGACTGGATATTTGAAGAGCTTGACATATCCAAGGTCATCCCCAGTCGCTAACAACTTCTTGTCATTGCTAAGACATGCGGACGTAACTTCGGTAACTTCACTGACCACAGGCCAAATTCCCTCACAAGAACTTCCAAGCACACACGTCCATGTGCTCCAGTCGATCTTGTCCACCTGAGGAAGAAAAAGGCAGCATGGAATCTTCTGGTTAATCTCAAAACGGCCAGTAAAAAAAAAATTAATTGCTTGTGTCTTTGCCATGTCTTCCCCTAATTAGAACAATATTTTTTAACCAATATATAGAGTTTATGCTTTAAAGCTGAAGAATTGAGCAACACTTTTAATGAAAATGAATTGGCCGCATTCATTTGGATATTAAAATTCCTACTCAATCCAACAGAGACTGGCCAAAATGCTTACAGAAGCTGTGCACTTAGCTGAAGGCAGGTGATCAGAAACATTGAAGGGCTTCCAGCTCTTACTAAATCTTAAGTTATTAAGGTAAGCGTTCACTGTCTGTCCCAACGTACCATGGCCTTAAGCACGGCCTAATTCCCTGCCTCCAAATTTAGAGTCAAGCTAATGAAAAGTGGGCCATGTTCTTGCCCTAAAGAGTGCCCTTCCCCTCGCAGGGTGACACACAGTGAGATGTTCAAGATCCATACCTCTGTGGCAGGAATGGTTTGCTTCTTCCCACGAGGGGCCTCAAAAAATAGCTGCTCCTTCACCGATGTGTTGACCTGCAAAAGCTTCCCTAATACAAGACAACAGAAGAGAGATGCTGCGATGTAACAAAGTTAAGCAATGACAATCTCAAAAAATATGAATTCAGTATGGACAACTTGCAGTTTGTGATTATATGTAGAGTTACTATAGACCTTTTGCGGCAGAGAAACAAGTGTACAGCAATCTTTAGAATTCTGTTTTTGCGGTAGCTCTGTATATTTCTATGGCATTGCTGACGCTGGTAAAATAGATTTACTTATTGTAGAGTTAACGAAAGTTATCACGAGCATTGTAATGTTTGAAGCGGATGTCATAACAAAAGTCAGTAGACCGGGAAGGTTTTAAAATGAGCGGTTCATTTATAAAGCTGTAAGATGTTACCTTCATGCTGTGGAAATACAAACCGGAAGACATGGTGAGGCTACATAAGGTCTTTATGAATCTATGTGCTTGTTTACATGAACTTCATATAAAGCCTTATTAGTAGGGAAGCAGTTTCACTCCTGAAGGGGGTTTTCCCTGACAGGTTATCATGTGGCTACACTGTGGCTTCAGCTGTGGCATTATTTCCACTACAGTGAACAACTGTGCCCTTAATTAGATTTTTCTGAAGTCAGTGTACTTTACCAAGGAGACAACAGTGTCAATGAAGAACTTGGGATGAAAAAAGAAATCAAAGGACAATCAAGCTAAATATCCTTTGTAAGCAGAATATTTTACTGTGTGTCATTTCCAGTTAAGTTGTAATATTGTCAAATTATGCAAAAAGTGTGAATGTTATTAAATGTGGAGTATTTTGGGTACATAAAATGCTAGATGTAACATTAGCCTTATTAAGACAAAGTAGTCAGCCAGTTTGTTCCAAAAATGTTAGAAAATGTAATTTCACAGAATGTTGTCAAACACAATTAATCTTTTGAAATATGGCGGAAATGACATTATAGTGGGAGTTTTCAGAGCTTTCACAAAAAAAAAAAAAAAAAAAAAAAAAGGACAGATTTTCCCATGATATATACATGTATCAATTCTGGTATATATATAAATTTTCTATACATTAAAGAAAATAAATGTAGAGTGTAGTTAGGTTTAGTACGGAAGAGGATTAGGGCCAAGCAATAATAAAAAAATAAAATCATCTCAAGATTAAAGTTGTTAAATTTCGAGAAAAAAGTCGAGATAAAATGTTGAGATAAAATGTTGAGAATAAACTCATTAAATTACGAGAAAAAACTCGTTAAATTTCGAAGAAAAAGTCGAGATAAAATGTTGAGAATAAACTCATTAAATTTCGAGAAAAAAATCTTTAAATTTCGAGAAAAAAGTTGAGATAAAATGTTGAGAATAAAGTCATTAAATTATGAGAAAAAAGTCGTTAAATTACGAGAACAAATTCGTTAAATTATGAGAAAAAATGTTGTTAAATTTCGAGAAAAAAGTTGAGATAAAATGTTGAGAATAAAGTCATTAAATTATGAGAATAAAGTTGTTAAATTACGAATTTGTTCTCATAATTTAACGACTTTTTTTCTCGTAATTTAATGAGTTTATTCTCAACATTTTATCTCAACTTTTTTCTCAAAATTTAACAACTTTAATCTCGAGATGGTTTTATTTTTTTATTACTGCTTGGCCCTAATCCTCTTCCGTAGTTTAGAGTGTAGAGTGTAGTTAAGGTTTTATTTTCAGAAGGCCAAAATCCTCATATATTTTATTTGATTTCATAACCAATGACTTATGGAGACAGAGCATTTTTAGGCCACGCCCACACCGAGGGAAAACAATCCAACCCTCTCCATTGACTTTGTATTGCGTGAAGCTGCCTCCTTGTCATTTCTTGCTTCTAACAAAAGAGAACAATGCCTAAAAGCTGCTGTGTGACAGGGTGTACAGCAAATAAGCTAAAAAACCCAGAGCTAAGTTATTATAAGCTACCGAACCGTAAAAGCCAGCCTTTAAGGAGACAAAAGTGGATACAGGCAGTAAGACGTGAAGCATCAGCAGGAAGAATGGGTAAATTGTGGGATCCTGACACTGCCTCATTATGCCTATGTGTGCAGTGAACATTTTGTCACTGGTTAATCAAATATCCAAATGTCAGTTTTATATATTATATTTTCTGAGCCGATTACGTTCCCCTCCAGTGGGCGTAGTACTGTGACACGTTACGCTCTGTCTCAATTGCCTATACCCACTTTTGTGTCCTTAAATGCTAGTTTTTTTTGGGTCGGCAGCTTATAAAAACTTAGTTCTAGCTGTTTGCTGTACACCCTGTCACATTTAGACATTGCTCTGTTTTTGTTATAAGTCAGAAATGACAAGGAGGCAGCTTCATGCAATACAAAGTCAATGGAGAGGGTTGGATTGCCCCCCCACGCCCCCACACCAACCTTAACCCCCTAACCCTTTCTGACACGGTTTTCCATCTTGCCTGCACTCAAATCAGATCAAAAAGAACTCCAATGTCTTTATTTCCAATAGTCGCCACATTGCATAACTACATAAAGTTAAACTCAGCTAGTCTTTCATCACCAGACACATTGCCTCTGTTTCTATCGCTCATTGCCTGAAATCCCCTACTCTTAGTGAAGATGAATGACTTCTGGTCACTTTGTTGCTGTCAAAACTCTGTCAGTGTGAAGGTCCCTTGACTCATTCTCTCTTTGAAATACAGCCGCTGTGCCTTTTATCTCTCTCACCTCTCTTGTCCCAGTCCAGATGGGTGATGTAGTTCATGGATCCTTTGCACACACCAACCCTCTTGCTGTTCATCACGTTGTAAATATCCACAAAGCTATCACCTGATGCCACAGCCAAATACTTGCCTGTTACTGTAATAAAAAAATCAGATTTGAGCTCTTACCGTGACCCAGATCTCACGTTCTCATTAATATGTTAATACATTCCTGCAAATATTCGTTAATTACATTAGCGTATGTGAAGGTACAGTCTTGTGTACTGAAATGAGTGTGTTAACTAACCAGGAGAGAAGCGGATTTCTGATATGATGTCTTTGCGGTGATGAAATGACACCAGGTCTTCTAGAGTGTCTGCGTTGACGATGAGGAAGCAGCCATCATTGAGGCCCACAGCCAGAGCTTTCCCATCTGGGGAGAAGCAGCAACAACGCCCACCTGCACAAAGTTATAAAGGTTAAATTCCATGTCATGTCAAGCATTTTGACGTTAAAAATCTATCATGACAGCTGAAAAGACTGGTTCTCTTTATAGCTGCATATGAATCAATGTCGAAAAAGTAAGCAAAAGTACTTGCAAAAGTATTCTGCATGCTACTATGTTTACATTTATATTCCCTTTGCTGACATCTAATGTTCACTTAATGTTAGTCTTAAAAACATTTGAATAACAATTCATTAACACCGTTAAATGTAATCTTCAGAAAAATTCAAAATGTATAATTTTTCATATTGTACATTAGAATGTTGTGATGGCTAAATTCGTGTGTTGCATTTAAAATGATTGATTTTAGTTAATGTTTAATTTTTACTATCTAAACTATTTGACAAATTATTATAGAATTTTAATATCAACCATAACATAAAAATATAATATCGGCCATAACATTAAATTAAAGGCAAAATTCTGTCATCATTTACTCACCCTGATGTGGTTTCAAACCTGTACGACTTTCTTTCTTCCAAGGAGCATATGATAAGTTAATTTGAGAATTTTTTTCCCATCCATGCAATGGAAGACAATGGTAACCAAAATTTTTTATCAACATTCTTCAAAACATCTTCTTTTGTGTTCCACAGAAAAAAGTAAGTCATAAAGGTTTGGACAGGCACGCGAGTGAGTAAATAATGTGAACAATCCTTTTAACCCTTAAACGACCCAGGACTTCGTTCACTACCCTCCCCCTCATTCATTTTTTTAAGTTAGACATCAATGACTTTATTCTCAACATTTTATCTCGACTTTTTTTCTTGTAATTTAACAACTTTTTTCTCATAATTTAATGATTTTATTCTCAACATTTTATCTTGACTTTTTTCTCGAAATTTAATGAGTTTTTTTCTCATAATTTAACGAATTTGTTCTCGTAATTTAACGACTTATTTCTCGTAACTTAATGACTTTATTCTCAACATTTTATCTTGACTTTTTTTTCTCGTAATTTAACGCCTTTTTTTCATAATTTAACGACTTTTTTCTCGTAATTTAATGACTTTATTCTCAACATTTTATCTCGACTTTTTTCTCGAAATTTAAAGAGTTTTTTCTCATGATTTAACGAATTTGTTCTTGTAATTTAACGACTTTTTTCTCGTAATTTAATGATTTTATTCTCAACATTTTATCTTGACTTTTTTCTCGAAATTTAATGAGTTTTTTTCTCATAATTTAACGAATTTGTTCTCGTAATTTAACGACTTTTTTCTCGTAACTTAATGACTTTATTCTCAACATTTTATCTCGACTTTTTTTTCTCGTAATTTAACGCCTTTTTTTCTCATAATTTAACGACTTTTTTCTCGTAATTTAATGACTTTATTCTCAACATTTTATCTCGACTTTTTTCTCGAAATTTAACGAGTTTTTTTTCTCATAATTTAACAAATTTGTTCTCATAATTTAACAACTTTTTTCTCATAATTTAATGACTTTATTCTCAACATTTTATCTCGACTTTTTTTCTCATAATTTAACGACTTTTTTCTCGTAATTTAATGACTTTATTCTCAACATTTTATCTCGACTTTTTTCTAGAAATTTAACGAGTTTTTTCTCGTAATTTAACAAGTTTATTCTCAACATGTTATTTCAAATTTTTTCTCGAAATTTAACGATTTTTTTCTCGAAATTTAACAACTTTAATCTCAAGATGGTTTTATTTTTTTATTATTGCTTGGCCCTAATCCTCTTCCGTATGTTTTCTAATTAATTTTTTGTAAAAAGTGTATAGGGTCACTAACGACCTGAGATATGTAATAGTGTAAGTAAAATTTTTTTTCTGCGCAACATTAATTGAATCTCTGATGACTCAATAAGTGCATTATTCCTCAAGGTGGCAATGTCTGATACACAACAATGACATGATATTTCACTCATAACTACCGCAGGCATAAAACAAAAGAATACATAAGTATATGCTTGAGCTTGTGAATATGATCTAGATGCTGAATGTACTGGGGAAATGAGTTATGACGATGACAGTGATGATGGTAAAATCATCTGCTCAAATTGAAAGTTGCTTTATATGTTTTTTTTTTTATTTCTTTGTAATTGTTATTAAAATATCAGGTGAGATACTGTTGCAGCAGTTAGAGATCCATCCGTGTTAGATATAGATCCGGGTTGTTAAAGACCCGAAAATGTAATAATGATTGGCGAAACATTAAAATACTACATAAAAATACTAATAATCTTTAATCCCTAATGAAAATACCAGCCAAACATTGGCTTGTAGCCACTGGTTTTCACATGCCACATGACTGATTGCAACAAGTGAAGTACAAATATCAGTCTGTTTTTCACAAAAAGTCTACATTTATTAAACTTTATTTCAAAAGAACATTATGAACATTCAGTTTTTTTTTTTTTCTGTAGAAAATATCTGGAACAATATGAGGATACATAAAGGTGATTTGTTAGGTGAATCTCTTGAACCCATTACACAATCTTCTGATCATTGTCAAGTAAGTTATCATTATTCATTAAAGTAAATATGCAAAGACCCAGTGTACTCTAAGGATAACCATCATAATATAATTTAATTAGGATTGATGAAGAGTTGATAGCTCATCTTAAGGATTTGGCCTATCAAGCTTTATTTGATTAAATCGCTGGTCTATATGGTATTCCATGGATGAGCGCTAATGGTTCCTCTACAAAATGTATTGCAACCATTCCCTTTAGAGATTCTGCCCTCAGGCAATCAATATGCTCTAAGGCTAATTTGCATGCTGAGTGTTCTTCACTTAAGTTATATTTTTCAATGCAAATTGAGTTTCTGAAGCATAACGAGGTCAAGCATGTAAAGGCCAAGCTTGGAATACAAATCACAAGGCGTGTTCATAGATAAGGAGCTATTTATAATCAGACAGAGGGGCTGTTTGTAGACGGTAATGCATTTGTGCTTAGAATGTATGTCAGTGAACAACAAGCTTAACTATATTTGGCCATAGTTATTTCTCCTTGTTACATCATAGTAGTTGCCCTAAGCATGGTTTATATTGCTGTAAGGGTTACTTTTTTTTATAAATTACTTATTTCACATTTGTGACCACAAAACCAGTCATAAGTCGCATGGGTATATTTGTAGCAATAGCCAACGATGCATAGTATTGGTCAATATTATCGATTTTTCTTTTCTGCCAAAAATCATTAGATCATGTTCCATGAAGATATTTTGTAAATTTCCTACCGTAAATATATCAAAAATGTATTTTTGTGAGTGGATATGCATTGCTAAGGGCTTCATTTAAATAACTTTTAAGGTGATTTTCTCAGTATTTTGATTTCTTTGCACCCTCAGATTCCGTTGTATCTCAGCCAAAGATAGTCCTATCCCAACCATCAATGGAAAGTTTATTTATTCAGCTTTCAGATGATGTATAAATCTCAATTTCAAAAAATTGACCCTTATGACTAGTTTGGTGGTCCAGGGTCACATTTATTGCACTGAAAGTTTTTCTGTCCCCGTGCAGAGGTGTTGTGTGCGCTGTGTGAAAATGATGGATATTGTAGTTCTAGACTAAATGTGAACATGCATTTACTCATCTCACTTGCACAAAAACATTCAGCATTCCTTAGAATGAATAAAAACAGTGAAATGCAATCTCAGAATTTTAGTAGCGCAAAAGTAATGTAACGCGTTACTTTTCATAAAAAGTAACTAACACAATTAATTACTTTTTTAGGGAGTAACGCAATATTGTAATGCACTTTCCCCAACACTTATTGCAAGTAACTAATACCAAAACGAACCCTAAATCTATAGTAAGTACATGCTGTTAATTAATATTTTAACTCATATTACTCAGTACTTACATGTGTAATTACACTGCAACAAGGACACATTCAAATAAAATGTAACTCAATGTTTTATTATGTTCTCTGTGAACACATGAAACAGTGGAATTTTTAAATCTAGTGTAACGAGTAAGCCTCTGCTTACCTTTCTTGAGTTTGCGTACGGCGAGCATGCAGTGGCTGGGGGAGAGGTCCCATATGCGCAGGGTCTTATCGTCGCTGACAGTGGCACACAGTGGCAGATGTGGGTGAGTGGCAAGACCCCAGACCTCGCCCTCCATGTGACCCTAAGTACAGCCCCACCACCCACACAAAGACACACACATACACACACTATTTAATATATACTAACAAACTAACAAACATACCTGCCATTCTTTTTAGCACAAACATGCCTCCATACTGTGAAAGTTATTCTCATTATATAGACCATAAAAGTTAGCAAATTCCATCACACTTTTACTGCCTGAGAAATTTTATTTAAAATAGATGTTCAACTACATTTTTCTAGTGAACACGGCAGAAGTAATTCATCAAATGATGAAGAAGATCATTATAACTGGGCATAAATCCAGAGACATAGTGTTAAAGAGCTGATTCAGGAGTCTGGAACACAGTGATGGAGTGATGCTGTACAGTCCCAGTATGGCAGGCTATGCTCAGACTGCAGGCAAATCAGATTTTTTCTAAAATCAGATATTTTCTGGCAGACTGTCCATACTATTAATTGCAAGTGATCAAATGAGATTTGTGTGTCCAGACATAACCAACATATCTGCATGGGTTGCTTGGGCAACATATGTGACAAGGCTTTCATAACAGATGCAGGAAAAATGGATGTGCATCATACCGCTCTCCAAATAAATACCCTGTCGAGTTGTAGTGCAGAACTTCTCCATCGCACAGGAAAATGAGGAAATCTTTGGACATACCATTTGAACACTGTATGAACACTTTCATCATTTCCGTCACCAGTTTTGTTACGTTAAAAATGATGAAAAAGACAGTTTGGAATCTGACTGGATTGGAAGTACATTTCAAACCATCGCCATATGTGGTTTGAATCAGATTTGAAAAAATACGATTTTGTGTGTTTTTTGCTGTCCAGACTTTCAAAAATTAATCTGGATAAAATCAGGATATGCAAAAAATCGGATTTTTGCTGGCAGTCTGAATATGGCCATAGTCTGCCATATCCTCCACAACCTTTTTTGGTTATCTTTGTGGCTATACCTTTATTTTACTTTATTTTACTTTATTTTACCTTATTTTACTTTACTTTACTTTATTTTATTTGTATATTGATTGCTAAAAAATCAAATAAATAATGCTGTCAGTGTGCACAATTTCCCCACAGTGTATTCTGCTATAAACTGGAATTGATGCACCCATGAGATTCATAAAATGTTTTCCCAAAAAGCACTTTAGAGCACACTAAATAAGAATTTAATCAAGCTCAAATGTTTTCTAGCAGTGAGTAGGGCCTAGAAAAAGCTTTAACTAAGGCATATTTACTTACTAAATGCAATCTGCATTTTTTTCATTCACCCTAATAATCACTTGACAAATTAAAAAGCTGACATAATGCAATGGAGGGTATGTACCAACTGAAATGTAACATTAATAGGTAAACAAGTACATCAATAACATGCACATACCTTTAATTAATGATTGTGCCTGACTCTAAAACACAAGTCGCACAAGCCAAACAAATACACATTTAAACAGCTGTTCCCTGCCATGCTGAAAACTAAACCATGGCTGTCTGAGTACACACTAAAAAATGTTGGGTTGTTTCAACCCAAATTTGGGTCAAATATGAAACAAACTCAACCACTGGGTTCAAAATTTAATTTAAGCATTTTTTTTAGAGTGCAGAAATATTGGGAAACTACTTGTTTTGCCTGGTCTGCAGCTACTGCCATTTACCATTTATTACAACAACAGCCCCGGGACCATTCTATTTGTTTCTAAAATGAAACTGGAGCAATTTAGTTCCAGTGATGCTGACAAAACCCTTGTGCAGAACACATTACAAAGTGGTTCAGTGGTGAGGGCAGGTGCAGAAACAGACATCTGACTGACTCATTCATTCTCAGGGTCATTTACAGGTGCGGCTGTAAGAAAAAAAGTGTAAAAAGTAGATCTGAATTTCCAGAAGGAAAAAACAGTGCTTGCAAGACAGGAAAAAAAGTGTTTAAAAAAAAAACAAAAAAAGTATAAATCCAAGTATATAGTAGGAGACAGATTGAACAGTAATATGCAATACGGGTGATTAATTAGATGTATTTTGCACAATTTAGTTTGCAACAGGCCTATAACAGACCTATCGTAGTTCAGTATGCAAATATTACAATGATTACAATGATCACTCTCATCTAGATTTTGAATGGTAACATATTCTAACAACGTAAGCCAAAGGGAGATTAAAATGCAATTTAATTCTAAATTAAATTAAAAAGTTTAAGTACATTTTATGTAATTTCAAATTACTTTTAATTCAAACATATTTGGTTATAATTTAAGTGTACTAAATTGTAACTTCATTATTAAAAATATTTAATTACAAATATATTTAAATACACAACATGCAAGTTTCAATTTAGAACAGCTCTCTTAGTGTGTGTGTGTGTGTGTGTTCTTGTATACATGGTTAATGAGGACACAATTGTGTATAATGACATGGGTATTACAACGTAAACATGAGTTGCGTCCCAAATGACGCACTATACAGTATGCACTTAATATTGTGTACTTATGCACTATGTACTCACCCATGTTGTGTGTGAATTTTTTTATACGTTTATTTTGTCATTCATCATCAGAGTCTGATCCCCCCTCCGCAACGTAATTAAAGCCAGTTGAGTGCATAAAGTGTCCAACATTCATGCTTTTTTCCCGTTAATTTAGTGCATCATCCGGGTATTTAAAGTTTCTTTCTGGAATTTTCTGATGTGAACGCACTACTCGCACTATTTATACTTAAAAACGTCATAGAATAGTCCATAAATACGCGAATTGGATGCACCTATAGTTTATGAGGACACTTCCTGTGTCCTCATAAACCAAATGGCTTTAAAACATACTAAACAGTGTTTTTTTGAAAACTGACAAGGTCTTGTACCACTACGATAAACACTCAAATTTTAAAAATTAAAAGAAAATGAATTTCTGGTTAAAATGACCTGAGGGGAGGATGAAGTAGGTTCATATCCAAGGATGCATGTAAGTTTATGTAACATGACAAGCAGCTCCAGGGTCAGACTTGTAAAGCCCTGTTTAATGAATCAACAAGGCCAACTGAACATAAATTCTTCATTCAGCCCTTGTCTTTTTTCTCACCGAGTTATTATTATTATTTTTTTATCAAAATGGTCATGTTTTGTGGCTTGTAAAACTTATCAGAAACCTGAATTTGTGCCTTACCTGAACCAGGAGAGTGATGGGCCCATTTTTGTCCACCTCCAGAATCTCTCCGTTCTTTGTTCCTACAAGAATATGCCCATGACCCAAAGATATGGCACGAATGGAGGGGTTGTCCTCTAAAAGCAAACCTGCAGGAAGGGACATGTTATAAATAAACACACATCCGTGACCTTGGCTTTCTACTTATTAAACACACTGAATGTTCTTAGAGGATGCATGGAGGTGTTTGACCTGATTAGCTTTAATTGCCAAGTTATTCACACTGTTAAAGCTATACACTGCAAGAATTTTAGTATTTTTGTTTTGTTGTCCAGTAAAAAACATCTAAAGATTTTTAAATGCATAACTGTAAAATAATAATTAAAATAATAAAATATATAATAAAAAATAATAATTAAAATAATAAAATATAATAAAATATATAATAAATAATAAAATATATAATTAAAATATTTAAAATAATTAAAAATTAATATATTTAAGTTGTTTATAATTGTAATAAATTGTAATAACACATTAATAACTAATATTTATTTTATTTGTGCACAATACTTATAAATACTTAGACTTAGGGGGATGTTTACATTTTTAATTACATTTAACTACATTAATTAATTAATTTATTTATTTATTCATCCACAGTTTTTTATTAATTTTATTTTTGCAACCCCTTTGACAAAGTATTCTTTTCTTGTTTTAAGCATAAACCTGATTTATGCAAGAAAGATAAGCACAGAAAATCTATATAAACTAGAAATACTCCCTGAAATGTGTTATTAAAGAAATAGTTCACCCAAAAATGAAAATTTTGTCATCATTTACTTCCACTGTCTTCCATGGTATGGAAAAAATACAATGGCTGACATTCAGTACAATACATTCAATACAATACAACAATTCAATACAACAATACAATTACTAACATTCTTCAAAATATCTTATTTTGTGTTCAGCAGAAGAAAGAAATTCATTTAGGTTTGGAACAACTTGAGGGTTAGTAAATGATGACCGAATTTTCATTTTTGGGTGAACTATCCCT
Organism: Megalobrama amblycephala; assembly: GCF_018812025.1. Taxonomy (NCBI): domain Eukaryota; kingdom Metazoa; phylum Chordata; class Actinopteri; order Cypriniformes; family Xenocyprididae; genus Megalobrama; species Megalobrama amblycephala. The sequence goes on from NC_063048.1 coordinate 28,165,268, forward strand.
TTAAATCGTATTATCTCACGACATTCTATTCCTTAAGTAAATGTATCTTGTGTTTCGATCATATTTTTTTATTGGAAATCAAGACAAAAATTGCTCAGTTTATGAGGCATTGTGTCTGTAATATCTAAATTGTCATTCAAAAAATGCAAGCGACGTCCTCACCTTTGGAGCCTGGGGCCAGCACCGCTCGTTTTATGGCATATGTCTTGAGGCATCTTTCAAACGTGTCGTCCCACAAAGCCACAATTCCATCTTTTCCACCAGTCACAAAACCCTTTGCAAAATATATATTTGCATTTCAGTTCTAAGCACATTTAAAGAGAAAGGGACTCCATCTGCTTTACTGTTTGAAGCTAAATCTGATACCTTCTCCAGTGCGTGCATGCTGAAAACAGGCCCATCATGAGCTTTGACAGTTTTCACCAAGAACATATCTCTCCAGATGCAGATGTCTCCAGTGCAGGTTCCAGAGAACACCATTTCTTCGGTCCAGCCATACACCGCGCACATCATAGTCTCGGTTTTTCCCATGCTGCCCTTCTTCCCAATCAGTCCGCCACCTGAGAACATCAAAGGTTTGTGAGGTGACCTCTGATCTGCAGTGTACAGTGATTCACATATTTCACAAAAGGTTTATAGTCTTACCCGCTCTATGCCAAAACTTCATGTGTTTCACTCCAGCAGTGATCAGTTTGTCTGGCATGTAGGGGTTGATTTTAATGACAAAGATTTTGTCCTTACTTCCCCTTTAAATCAAAAAGAGAGGCATTTAATTTGTTAAATGTATTTGGGATTCTTTTGCTTACGTGTTTAAAGGTTCACAGTAGGCACTGTAGGGCTGTAATTGACCTGTCTGCTGTGCTGTCTCCACTGTCTGAGTGCCAGGGGACAGTGGGTGTCTGCGGTTTTGCATTAGGCCTGATGCGAAGCGGGCAGAGCACTGAGCAGTGACTGCACTGTCAGGCTCTATTTACTTCCACCCGCACAAGCATCCTCGCTACCAGAGAAAGCCCCAGGGAAGAGTCGCTGGAGCCTTGCACTACCTCTGAACTCAAGAGCATCCAGCCAGAGGAATACAAACGCTTCAGACTGTAAGAGGAGGTACAGTATACACTCTTTGAGACCATTCTATATTATAGCAATAAACCATGAGAGGATGTACATTATAGTTTTTTACAACGGTAAAGAGTTGTAGTTGCTCGTAACTGTAGCAACAGATATTCTACACTAGATTTTGAGAAATTTTAAAGGATTAGTTCACTTGATAATTTACTCACCCCCATGTCATCCAAGATGTTTATGTCTTTCTTTCTTCAGTCGAAAAGAAATTAAGGTTTTTGAGGAAAACATTCCAGTATTTTTCTCCAAATAGTGGACTTTGCCAGGATACAACGGGTTGAAGGTCCAAATTGCAGTTTCAGTGCAGCTTCAAAGGGCTCTACACGATCCCAGACGAGGAATAAGGGTCTTATCTAGCGAAACGATCAGTCATTTTCTACAAAAAATAAAAATGATATGCTTTTTAACCACAAATGCTCATCTTGCACTGCTCTGTGATATGCCACGCATTACGTAATCACGTTAGAAAGGTCACGCGTGACGTAGGTGGAAGTACCATGGTAGGGCGAAAAACTCCTCCAATATTCTAATTTTCTCCTCCAACTTCAAAATCATCCGACATCTTTGTTTTAGCCTTTTTTTATAAAGGTCATTTGACTTAGTCTTTGCACATTCGCTTTGTAGACACTGGATCAGTACTTCCGCCTACGTCACGCATGACCTTTCCAACATGATTACGTAATGCGTGGCGCATCACAGATTAGTGCAAGATGAGCATTTTTGGTTAAAAAGTATATACATTTTTATTGTTTTTAGAACATGACTGATCGTTTCGCTAGATAAGACCCTTATTCCTCGTCTGGGATCGTGTAGAGCCCTTTGAAACTGCAATTTGGACCTTCAGCCTGTTGATCCCCAGTGAAGTCCGCTATATGGAGAAAAATCCTGGAATGTTTTCCTTTAAAAAACGTAATTTCTTTTCGACTGAAGAAAGAAAGACATCTTGGATGACATGGGGGTGAGTAAATTATCAGGAAATTTTAATTCTGAAGTGACTAATCCTTTAAGTCATAGCCAACACAGTGCTAGAACGTTGTGGCTGCTTGCCAGGGATTTCCTGTTTAATATTTATAGGGAAATCTCAAACCCAAGTTTGAGCAATAATAATGATTGCTTTGGCATCACTAAGCCCCAAGTAAATGTATATTAATAATTAAATGTCGTTATAAATAACAATATCATATTTATATCAAAAAGCATAATAAGAGGCACTTTAACAACACAAATTAAATTATAATACAAATGATAATATTGCTTTGAACATGGTTTATCCACTCAAATTGTAGAGTTTTAAGGTTTTTTTATGATGCTCTTGCAAGTGACACTCTTTCTAAAATATTAAGCTTTATATTTTCATGTACAAAGACACATTTATATTGTGAAAAAATATAATATAATATTATAAATGTGATAAATATCATCTGGAAAGTATTTACTTTCTATTCAGTTGACTTTGTATCTAATTTTTAACCCACCTGAACATAAAAACTGATGGCTGCCAGTTAATAAACTAATTAACATAAAATAATTTGTGATTGATCTCAAGTCCTTATAAATTTAAGACATTTTACATTTAAAAAAATATTCTTATCAGACTTCACACGACTTTAATTAACAACTAACACAGTACATTCTGACAGAAGGATGAAACAATCCCTTCGTTTCCATAAATTAATCACGAAACGTATCATGAAAATCACTCTTCAGGGAGAGAAAATGAGAAAAGGAGGTTTCACGATTCTGTCCTGGGGTAATGATCATGCTGAGATAAAGAGTGTATGATAAACAGGCTAATGTCATGAAGAAGTGCTTCGATGCTAATCTGCTGAAATGGACTGATACCAACATATTTTTAGAGGATATATTACAAAAGAATAAAGGTTATCTGGAAAAAAATATTTAAAAGAATCTGGCTGCTTGGTGAAGAAAACAACATTTCTTTTTATTCCCCAAGAAATAGTTTGATGAATGCAATTCACTTTTCATGTGTTCCTTTTGAAACAAGAGGTTGGGACTGAAAATATCAAATTACTGGTCTCTTTTTTCAAGTATCCAATAAGGGTTTAGTTTATGACACACTAGGGGAGGAACATGATTCTAGACATTTTATCGGACAAAAATTTGTATATGACATCAGATGAGATGAGTCATAAATATTTTTTGTCCATTAGATACTTTGAATTCCAAATGCTTATATCTGCCAAAATTATATTTGTCAGCTTTTAGGAGTACACTAGTATATAATTTGCCCCAAGCTAGCAAACATGCACTACTAGCCACAAAACTTCAACTTTAAGGAAGCAAAGCAGGTCTTATTCACAGACCGGATGGTGGAGATCTTTTCTCCTTTCCTCCATTCCCAAAGGACGATGGTATGATTGTCATCCAGACCCACTGAAGCCAGCCTCTTCCCATCCGCTGCAGAGACAGACATCATACCCCTCTGATTACACTCAACATCAGCCAAATAACAGCATGCACATCATGCATTATACCCTCTCCACCCTGCTAACAATGAAACAAGACATCTCAAGTAATACAATCTGACAGCTAACAAAGACGTCACTCCAGTGGATATTTCAGTTGGATGGAATCAAATGAGAATAATCATTTATGTTTAGGCCTTTGACATTGACAGATACTTGGAGGCTCTGCTATTTTTGCTTTGTCAATAGAAGCTCATCTATACACCTGACTCATTTATTTTAATCAAGAAATATGTTGTTTAACATAAACTGTAGATAGTTTGTTCACAGAGAGTGTTCAGAATTATCACTAGTTTGTCCTAAATGGACTCTTCCTGTATCCATTTTTTGTAAATTGTTTTCAGAAACACTAATAATAATTGAGATACAAGAATTGAGTTTGTTACAGTTAGTTAAGTACTAATTAGCATTCCATACCTGAGAAGTCAAGTGCACACACCCCAAACTGATGGAATCCTTTAAGTACAGACAACGGCTTCAAAAACTCTGTTTCCCATATATGAATAGACGAATCACGGCCCACCTGTGTAAGAAAAACACAGATGTTAAGGTGCCCAGACCATAAGGTGAACTGAAGTGATTTTGATGTATTCAAGTGAGAAAACTCTCTGCTTTGTATGCTGCTGTTGACAAAGACAGACATTTGTGCAGTTTGACTGTACCTGGCCTGTGGCTACATAGTCTTTGACAGGGTGGATGGCCAGACAGAGGATGTCATCGTCATGGCCCAGGTAAAAGCGCTGTGTGTTCTGCTGTCTGTTGTACACCACTCCCACAGCTGCCACATGATACACAATCTCACCGGTCTGAGTGTAGAAGAGGTTACTTCTGCAGTCATAACCTCTGTAACTGAAACACACATTCACACACATGTTGGGTTTTCACGTTTTATGGGGACTTTCCATTGACATAATGATTTTTATACTGTACAAACTGTATATTCAATCCCCTAACCCTAAACACAACCCTCACAGAAAACTTTCTGCATTTTCATATTTCCAAAAAACATCACTTAATATGATTTATAAGCTGTTTTCCTCATGGGGACCAAAAAATGTCCCCACAAGGACAAGGATTTCGAATACTGCCATCTTTGTGAGGGTAAACCCTAAAATAGGGTTTACCAGGACTCACACACACAAACACTGCAAATGTTTTCACAACCATATAGGTCACCCTATACAAGAATGAATCACTTTATGTAATATATGGATGTATGGATCTTTCTGAATTTTATAACCAAATTTGGTCATTTTATTGGTCTGAATCTTTTGAATCCATTCACCAAATCAGTTCACTCAGTAGGTAACTTCATTGATCCAGAATGTGGGAACCAGTAAATGTTTTTTTGTGTGTCATGAGTGAGTCACTGAATGAGTCACTCAACTGACTTGATACAAATAAGCACTGTTCACAACCGAAAGAACATTCCATTATATGTTAATTTCAACATTACTAATACATTATTAAAATCTTGTTAACATTAGTTAATACACTGTGAACTAACATGAACAAACAATGAACAACTGTATTTTCATTAATTTAGATTATTAAATACAGTATAAAATTCACTGCCCATGGTTAGTTCATGTTAGTGAATACATTAACTAATGTTTAACTAATAAACCTTATTGTAAAGTGTTACCCTAACAAGAGACTACAGAATGAACATTTTTAAAGTTGTGATGAAACAGAAGTAGCGAAAGAGCTTTTCTTCCATATTGCGACATTCATCTAAGTTTAATGGATTATCAAAAAATTAGAAAATGTTGGATGAAGACTTGGTTCTATGCATCGGCTGTTGACTGGATTTTGAAACGTGAGTGTTGCATTCCAAAGTGAAGGCATGAAATGAACATGCACTTGCAGGGGTGGGGCTTAAGTGAAATAAATGACCAGAGAGGTCTGGCTTACTGGTACAAGTAGGAGCTCTCAGAAAATTCCCAGCGTACAAGTTGTAATTACAATATCTTCCATAATGTGAATGCTTTTTACAAGTTGAAATCTTGTAATTATGGTAATTACAACATGGTGTAAAAGCTATAACGCATTTGGAAATAGATAGGGTGAATGATAATTCCATGTCAAGTGTTTTCTATACAAATGACAACATAACATTTCTAAATTTTCATCCATTTTGTGAACTGCTAAGCATGACTTTTATTGAGCTTTAGAAAAGCAACACTGGCGTAAATATATTTAAAAATGTCTGTACATCATTTTAACTGTTTATGATCATTGCCATTTTTCATAATTTTTCCATCTCCACTTACAGCACTGTAAATGTAATTATTATATTTCAATAAATGGACAAATAAATAGAAACAAACAAATGGGATTTTATCTAGTGACCTAAAATGCCTTGCTTCTGTAAACCATTGAATAAACTCATCTGAATATTCTCCTCACCATCATCTCTTCATCCCCTAAAGGCAGATTCAGGTGTGCTCTGGTAGCACATGCACATCTTCACTGAGCAATCACTATTACTGCCATGTTCTTAAACTTTAATCCGTAACCCTTAATCCATTTTATGACCTATGGATGCACTTGAAACAAATGGTACACATATGCAGTTCAGCTGTGGTTGAAAATGCAGCCCTTTGAGTTCACCTGTGGGTTCTTCAGAAGAATTAGCAAGCCTTAAAAGACAAAAATTGAAGGCCAACTGTGTTGTGAGTCCAACCCAATCCAGCTTCCAGCACAACTTCTATACTGATGTTCTGCAGCAGCAGGTGAACAGCACAAGACAGTCTTTCACTGCACTCCAACTCATCGCCAAGTTGGAAAGTATGAGCTAGTTTTAACTACCTTCAGTCTGCCATATAAGTGTGAAAAGGAAAGCAAACAGTAGGGTTCCCTGAGGCACCTCAGTGCTGGTCACCATCTTCTCCAGAACACAACTGTAGGCTGTCAGAAAGGTGCTGCCTAATAATCCAGCTGACTGTGGGGATGTCCATCTGCATCACCCTGAGTCAGAGAGGCAGGCTGATTTTGAAGCTACTGGTAATGTCAAAGAAAATCATCGTAACTTTGAAGAAAACCTTCAGAAGATGAAGTGTGAACTAACAACAACTGGTATATAGCTAGCCCCTAAGGGTGCTAAGACTCATCTTTGGGACTGACACTGGCACTTCCCAGAGCTGTGGCATGCATATTTATAGCTGGATAAACTTTGTTGCAGATATGCAGGTGCGTAACTAAATCATGTAAGCTAAATGGAGATCTCCTTACACTGTGTCTAAACTGGAAATGTGTCCTATTCAAAACAATCGCTCCCAATAAAATGGAGCAAATACAAAAGGTGCTGCAGAAGATGTCTTTATTTTCCACATTTCTCTGAAATAAACAGATTTTATTAACAAATATCATGTGTAATATTTGCTATGAATTTTACTTTCTGTAATTCTTTAAAATTCTGATAGTACATAAAATGCATACATGATACATAGATACATAAAATGGTCAATGTTTCTGGCTTTCGAATAATATAGAACTAACAAAAAAATATATATATACAGTGGGTACGGAAAGTATTCAGACCCCCTTACATTTTTCACTCTTTGTTATATTGCAGCCATTTGCTAAAATCATTTTAGTTCATTTTTTTCCTCATTAATGTACACACAGCACCCCATATTGACAGAAAAACACAGAATTGTTGACATTTTTGCAGATTTATTAAAAAAGAAAAACTGAAATATCACATGGTCCTAAGTATTCAGACCCTTTGCTCAGTATTTAGTAGAAGCACCCTTTTGATCTAATACAGCCATGAGTCTTTTTGGGAAAGATGAAACAAGCTTTTCACACCTGGATTTGGGGATCCTCTGCCATTCCTCCTTGCAGATCCTCTCCAGTTCTGTCAGGTTGGATGGTAAATGTTGGTGGACAGCCCTTTTTAGGTCTCTCCAGAGATGCTCAATTGGGTTTAAGTCAGGGCTCTGGCTGGGCCATTCAAGAACAGTCACGGAGTTGTTGTGAAGCCACTCCTTCGTTATTTTAGCTGTGTGCTTAGGGTCATTGTCTTGTTGGAAGATAAACCTTCGGCCCAGTCTGAGGTCCTGAGCACTCTGGAGAAGGTTTTCGTCCAGGATATCCCTGTACTTGGCCGCATTCATCTTTCCCTCGATTGCAACCAGTCGTCCTGTCCCTGCAGCTGAAAATCACCCCCACAGCATGATGCTGCCACCACCATGCTTCACTGTTAGGACTGTATTGGACAGGTGATGAGCAGTGCCTGGTTTTCTCCACACATACCGCTTAGAATTAAGGCCAAAAAGTTCTATCTTGGTCTCATCAGACCAGAGAATCTTATTTCTCACCATTTTGGCAAACTCCATGCAGGCTTTCATGTGTCTTGCACTGAGGAGAGGCTTCCGTCGGGCCACTCTGCCATAAAGCCCCGACTGGTAGAGGGCTGCAGTGATGGTTGACTTTCTACAACTTTCTCCCATCTCCCGACTGCATCTCTGGAGCTCAGCCACAGTGATCTTTGGGTTCTTCTTTACCTCTCTCACCATGGCTCTTCTCCCCCGATAGCTCAGTTTGGCCGGACGGCCAGCTCTAGGAAGGGTTCTGGTCATCCCAAACGTCTTCCATTTAAGGATTATGGAGGCCACTGTGCTCTTAGGAACCTTAAGTGCAGCAGAATTTTTTTTGTAACCTTGGTCAGATCTGTGCCTTGCCACAATTCTGTCTCTGAGCTCTTCAGGCAGTTCCTTTGACCTCATGATTCTCATTTGCTCTGACATGCACTGTGAGCTGTAAAGTCTTATATAGACAGGTGTGTGGCTTTCCTAATCAAGTCTGAATCAGTATAATCAAGCACAGCTGGACTCAAATGAAGGTGTAGAACCATCTCAAGGATGATCAGAAGAAATGGACAGCACCTGAGTTAAATATATGAGTGTCACAGCAAAGGGTCTGAATACTTCGGACCATGTGGTATTTCATTTTTTTTTTTTTTTTTTTTTTTTATAAATCTGCAAAAATGTCAACAATTCTGTGTTTTTTCTGTCAATATGGGGTGCTGTGTGTACATTAATGAGGAAAAAAATGAACTTAAATGATTTTAGCAAATGGCTGCAATATAACAAAGAGTGAAAAATTTAAGGGGGTCTGAATACTTTCCGTAGCCACTGTATATATATATATAGTATATGTATGTATATATATATATAGAGAGAGAGAGAGAGAGAGAGACAGTAAATATATGAAATGTAAGGAAATGCTTGAAAATATTCAATATTAAATATAATATTAATATGAATATTTATTAATATTGATATATTGTTATATTAACTGAAATATTATGAGAGAAACAAAAATATTTTTAAATAAATAAATAATAGTATGTGTAATATTGTTTTTGATTAATTATATTATATTATATAACTCAGTTATAATAATGCCCAACAAAAAGAAATTCCTTGCCAGAAAAAGCAGATCATAGTGGTCAGACTGTTTGCAGCATGGTAGCTGGTTTGTGCACAAACTGCACACTACTAAATATGTTTATGTTTGAGGGACAAACTTTGCATGGTACTGATTTATTTGCCATTCGTTCAGTACTTTTGAGAGCTCAATAAATAAACCACGATGGCTGTCCGTGCGATGCTGGGGATCTACTGAAGCACTTACCCATGTATAAAGTGCAACCTCATTCCACTGGCTGGAGCTCTTTCCCTTTTCTTCATGGCCATGGCACGATGCTTCTCCTTACACTGCTCTTTAAGTTGAGGTAGATCTTCTTTGTAAACCTGAACAACACATTTTCATCATAAAACTCACCACACACAGAACTGAAGAGGGAATTTAACAAAGGATCCATGAGGAAAAGGATCTGCTTATACAGTATGTATAAAACAATGTCTTTTTTACTAATGTCATAACAAACCTGTCGTCGGTAAGTATGTTGTGTTTCCTGTTCGATTTCAGAGTCCATCTCAGGCACGTCTGACTGATCCGAGTCAGATTCCTCACTATGCGAGTCTATTAACGTCTCTGTAAAGTAGAGAGGGCAAAATTTCACCTCCTGCATTGATTATGCATTCCACTCAAGTAAAACAAATAAATGAATTAACAAATTAGCACCGATTCCATTTATCGTGATCTCCAGAGAAACCCTAAGTAACTTATTCATCATTTCTAAGTGCTGCCCCTCCCCTTTATAGATTTATCACTAAGAAAACTGCTGATGGCTAATAAACAGAACTGCCAACGTGAGCAGTGCGAAAACCATTAGGAAAATGAACAGTGACATGGTAGACTGAGTAGCAACATGCAAAGAAAAAAGACACAAGAAAAAGTAGACCCAATTTGCATTAGTAAAGTTGCTTTGCTTATTTAATCTAGCACATATTTCATGAGCACAGCCATCGCCTTGACATTCATTTATTTCTTCAATAGATTCATCCATAATTCAAGAGATTAAGGCTATGTGTCCACCATTTTTAACCAGCTGAAAACGCCAGCACTCCTCTGAAAATGCCTCGCTGTGATTTGGTTGCCATTATATGGAATATCCGCGGAAGTGTTACTAGTATCTGATTTCAGAGGCAGTTTGTTTCTGAATATAAAAATGTTTATATAATGTGAAATATTTGCTCTGGCTCTAGTTTTAAATGAATTTGTTCCGTTGTTGTGCTTTTTGTTTTCGTCTGTTGCCGGCGTACAAGCAGGAAGTGCTAAAGTAAAAGTAAAAAGTAAAAAGTGATAGTGATGAGTGCTGTGTTTTACCCAAATCTGAACATTCTTCAACTCTTGCCGAATGTAAAAAAACTAAATATAAACTCAGCGGCTTTAAAAAATGTGGCACTTCCATTGAAAATAACAGAAAAAAGCCTCAGGAAAAAAAAAAAAAAACATTTTGGTGGACACACAGCCTAAAAGTAATCTCTAATAATGCTGGTTAAACTTGTCAAAAAGCCAGGCATCCAAAGAGAATATGGCTCACACCTTGAGGAGCTATATGAAGAGTTTCTTTTGACTTCCTTTCAGGGACAAACTTCCACTGGAACACTGAATGATCGGCTCCACCAATAGTAATCACCCACTGATAATCATGTGACCATCTGACATTGGTTATGTGTGCTGAATGTCCTAAATATTTTTTAAACTTCGCACCTAGAAATCAAAATCACATACACTGAGTAAGCAAAACAATTTAAAGAGTGCAGTAAACATAAAAGAAACTGAAAAAAGATGACCCACCTTTTCTTACACATGGGTACCGAAATAATTTAACTAATCCATAATCATCCGCTGTAACTAAAACTTGACTACTGAAGTTGGCATCTACAGAGTTGATGTCATTGATATCAGAGTATTTAGGCCAGATCCCGTTCACCTCCGGCCCGAGGACACAAGTCCATGAAGACCACTGGACAAGCTTCAGTTCTTCTCTGTTGGTCACTTCCTTGCCACCTAAACACACAGTCAAAACCATAGTCATCATAGTGCATCTGCTAACAGGAAATGCTAACCAAGTATTTGAAACTTGAGCTGCAAGTTCACTGGCTAGTGGCTACTGATGCACCAATCAGCTGTGCCCTACAGAGAATGATGTGATTGCAAGCAGATTGAGTTAAGGACCTATCAGCCTGCACCAGTTTCATGACAGAAATTTGTAATTCCAAGATGGCACAGAGCTCTTACTGGGCATCCTGTAGAAGAGCCGCCGACCGTTGCCATCATTGGTCTGTAGATACTTGCTGTCAGTGGACCAATCCATGTGTGTGATGAAGCTACTGGAGCCCACGCATTCGCCCACCTTCTTGTAGCGCTGCACAACGCCGTAGATGTCCACTGAGTTATCGTTAGAGCCCACGGCTAGGTGCGCTCCGTCAGGGGAGTACTTCAGTTCATGAATGGCCTCTTTACGGTCCTTAATGTGGACCACCTCCGTCATGTCCCTGCAAAATGAGTGCAGTTATAACCGATTTGCATATTTTACTGCGTAGTAACATATTTTAGGTTGCTTTAGACCAGAGATACTCAAATTATACAGCTTAGGGGTCACTTTTAAAACACTTGAATAAAATGATCTGGTAATAGTAATAAATATTTGATTTTGGTGGATACTTGACTAGCTTTAAAATGTGCAGTAACAAATAATTACAGCTTTATAAAAGCCTCATATTGTAATCACTTTATTCATCAAAACAGTAAGTGTCAGTTAGTTTATTCAAAGACCCTTTTCATTTTCTTAAAAATGTAGTCAAAGTGAAATTAAACATGCTGGATTAATGATATACTTTACTGTTCAAAAGTTAGATTTTTTATTAATATTTTTATTCAGCATCCATGTAATATTATATTCTATTTTGAAAATTAATCTCTCTGTGACATCATTTCCTGTTAAAAGTTTTTTCTATATGCGTTGGTTGCACCACGACACGCATTTTTCAAATATTAATAAGCAGTGAAGCAGTTTTGATAGCTTGTGGTATAGGCCAAATTGTCAAGTATCCCTGCTCTAGGCTATTTTGCTTGGGTGTTTTTACCTGACTCTTAGCACTGTAAAGGATCCATCTTTCATGCCCAGAGCGAGGTGGATACCATCAGTACTAACAGCAGCACAGCGTATAGGCTCCTCCATGTTGCAGCGTGCTATTAGCGCATGATCTACGAGACTCCAGATCCTCCAATTTAAAAAGATATAGGCAGAGAAAAAAATGAAGTAATGGCCCATAAAAATACACAAATTAGTGCATTGAACATTAAAGATCATGTCTTCAATAGTCTTGATCTAATCTGAGGAAAACTGTACTGCTCAGACAATCCATTATACTGTAGCTCATGAGACATGACGCGTTTAATGTCAATTACTGTATATTTTCTGTATCACTAGCAGCATCAAAAGAGAATTACACAAGTAATCCCTCATGAAGAAGGCTTAATTGTATGTGCACTTGTATGGTACTTAAAATCTTATAAGTATATCATAAAGTATATCAAAAAATTGTGCAAATTATAATATAAAAGGGCACTTAAATGTACTTTAAAAGTACATTTTCATGACTATGTTCCTTAATTACACTTTTAAAAAAGTGCACTTTGTCATAATGTCAAAGTAAAAGTGTTACTTTAAAGTACATTTGAAATCATTTAAATCATCAATGTTCAGTTAATTGCATTTAATATAAATTTGAACTATAATGCAATTGCATGCAATTAAAACATTACAGTTCACAGTTCAGTTCACACTTAAGTATATTCCTTTAAAGTATATTATTTCCATCACAAGTATTAAAGGTCCCGTTTTTCGTGGTTTTTTGAAGCTTTGATTGTGTTTATAGTGTGCAATATAACATGTGTTTATGTTTCGCGTGTAAAAAAACACAGTATTTTTCACATAATTTACTTATCTGTATACCGCCGTTTCCACTGTCATAAAAACGGGCTGATGACTTCCTTGTTCTATGAAGTCCCTCCTTCAGAAATACGTAACAAGTTCTGATTGTGCCAGCGGTTCCTGTGTTGTGATTCGACAGCAGTTTAGCGCATCTTGCCCGGAAAGGTCACGCCTCTTACCATAACGTGGAGATGCACGCGCTCAGTGTTATTGTAAACATGTCTTTAATTTTACCCTATCAATTTGAGCCGGAATCAGACCCGGTGATTGGACTGCGGGATGAAAATAACAGCGTTTCGACGACATGGCGACAAACACACTCTACAAACGCAACTCTTGTGTATTCCTGTGGGCGGAGGTTAGTCAAAAAACTGTTTTAGTGACGTCATTAAAGAAGGAAGTAGAGGGATGTTGTCCAAACTGGCTGTTCGATGTAGGCGACTTCTGTTAAATAAAATCTCTCGCTTGGCATTGAACTTTGAGCTTTAAAATTTTACAGATTTTATTTATACTCTAACAACAACATTACACACTAACTAAAGTTTGAAACATGGGATCATGAAGAACGGGACCTTTAAAAGTATGGACTTCTTTTTCACAAGGGTCTCTTTAAGAAAAGCTTGTTCTCCATTTAATCTCATTACCATCTTAAAAAAAAAAAAAAAAAAAACTGAGCAATTAATTTATTGATTATATATTAATTATATATCTCAGGGATGGGCAACATGAGCCCTGGAATGCTGCCATCCTGCAGAGTTTAGCTCCAATCCTAATTAAAAAAAACCTCACCTGCTAGGGCTGTCCTCGACTAAAGATTTTTCTAGTTGACTAGTAGTCGTTCATTTAAGCGATTAGTCAACTAATCGTGCGTTTATATTAATAAACCAGACAAATCATAATAATGAGCCTTTAATCACCTATATATAACATACTGTAGCCTAATCGGCACTCAAACACACACATAAAGCTTGCAGCAGCGCACTGGCAAACGTAATGATTATGAATGTGGCGTGAAAAAACAGAAGGAGACTGTCTGAACATTTTAATAATTTATTGATAAATTAGTGTTTTGTGTGTTTTCAGCTGCAGATGAAGTTGACGATACTGACTCGTCATCTCCGCAGTAGTGGATGTGCCTATATGCACGTTTCATCTAGCGTTAGCGTCAGTTCTGGCAGGTCACGTCAGTCAAGCTTGCATCAGCTGACTCCCAGGTGACTTATGTCTATTACGGCATCTATATATAAGTTCCTCAGTATCATCAGCAGCTATTGCATTTCTCAGGAGCAAATTACCCTCCTCCATCCCCAGCTCCTCCTCTCTTCAGTCAGGATTGGCCTTATTATTTCCCCTGAATCAGACAAATTCTCGAAATATGTGTATGTTAAATCATGACATTTAATGATCTCTGCATGTTGGTCCTGTTCTGTTTACCCTAGGGGGGTTATTGCTACTCTCCCTGCTCTTATCCATGCTAGGCTGCATGGATGCGCAGGGAGTTCTTGCCCAGAACAGAACCATACCGCCAATACAAACTCTATGCATTATCATCTATCATATTTGACGATAGTGGTCCTGACAGAAATATGGATTACACAATCTGAAAATATTTGTTTTATACATTTCAAGCTTTCCATAGATATATTTCTCATGTCTGAGAGGCAAGTATATGCTAGGTTTCAGTTCATTTTTGTGACACGCTTCAAGTTCACTTGAGACCGAGACAGCAGAAATCGCATCCTGTTTGTTTTCATCATTTTACAAAAGCACATTTTGTTGTTATTGTGAGTTTACAGAAATAAAAGCAACCATTTACATTTTCTAATGTTGGATTATTCTTATCTGTAAGACCAAAAATGTATTTTAAGTTAAATGTAAGTGATCGCACCAGCACCTCAAAGTCACGCAGTAAGCGCGCTCTCCATACAAACACTTGGATATGTGCAAATAATAGCACACATTTATCTAGGTTAATGTTAGAGCGAGCGGACTTGTAAAGTTGCTACTGCTCACATGTTTCAAGTGATAAGACATATTTGATGTCGATGAATGGATTTCTTGCCGTTATCTATCTGTCCGTCACAGACTGCGTGATTTCTCCACTTCATGTGGAGTTTTTTTTTTTTCGGCGACTGACCCACTAATTTTAATTTTGGCCGACTAAGCCTCTTCTCGTCGACTAATGGTTAGTTGACTATTAGGGGGCAGCCCTACCTGCCTGTAGCCTTAATAATCTTGAAGACATTGATTAGCTTGTTCAGGTGTTTGATTTGGGTTGAAGCTAAACTGCAGGACAGCAGCACTCCAGGACCGATGTTGCCCATCCCCGATATAGCTAACGATTTCTCTTTTCTATAGAGTGATTCAGATTTGTTATTCGTTTTTTTTTTTTTTAGCTCTTACCGAACAGAGCGGTCGTCGCTGCCGGTCATGGCGAGGGGTTTGGTGGGATGAACAGCGAGGGCCCACAGCTCACCCTCACAGTGACCCTGCATGATGAGGAAGGGCTTGGTGCGATCATGCACCACCACCTCAAAAATCTCACTGTCCTGCGTGCCCACCAGAATGTGGTCCCCTCTCCAGCACACGCTACGCACCGACAGGCCTGCACAGATCCATCACAAAAACAGTAAGTATGGAAATGAAGGTAATCGTGGAAGTAAACAGACATGATCCTGAAACATACTGAAGGATGTACACTGTAGACCGTCAAGGATGGACAGGGTGCTTGGGTGCTTGATAATACATATAGACATCTGGGATCGGTGACAAACAGGGGTAAGAGCTATGGATATAACACAGGGCGGACAGCCCGCATAAAGAACACTGACAACTACAACGCACCTCTTGAATTTTCACCTCTAGCTACTGATGAGTCATAGAAAAAGAAAGTAAAAGAAGAAAAGAGATAGAGCTCTGTTAGAGACAAAGGACTTTTGCATTGTGGGATCCTGAGTATTTAACAACAAAAGATAAGTGGCAACTTAATGGATTAGACAAAATAAATGTCAGTGTAGAGTAATGCATTCTGGGAGTTTGTAGACTCACCCTTATATCCCTGGTCTGTTTCCCTGAGGTCAATGACGGTGATGGGTTTGAAGTTCAGGTCCCATAACCGGATGCAGCCATCCCTGCCTCCAGTGGCAAAGCCCTCTTCACACGCATTCATGCTGAAAATACCAGACTACACAAACACACACACACACACACACACACACACACACACACACACACACACACACACACACACACACACACACACACACACACACACAGGAGCTCTGAGAGGCTGAACGTCTCTGACAACTGAAACAATTAGAGAACCTAAAGTCTCAAACTTTCACTGTAGTGACAGAACTAAGGGTCAAATAAAGTATACTTGAAAAACATTTGCAGATCTTAATGGGGTCATATCATGAGAAATCCAACCGTTCTCTTTGTTTGTAAATGAAACAATTAATTGCGTTATATAAAAATACAGTAACTAGTAGAACTCAAAACTTTTGAAAGTAAGCTACAGTACTTGGATTTTATCAGAAATCAAATTCAAATGATAACCACCCACATTTACACATCAACAATGCCAATTTAAAGTTAATGAGGAAGTAGAATAGATCCAATTATTCTTAAACAACAAAGTAAAAAACAATAATATGAGGAAAAGATTGAAAGCTGTAATATTACTTTAATAAAACGTATTTAATAAAATAAATAAATTAAATAACATACAAAATTAATAAATAAATTACATATATATGTATTATAAAACATAGTGTTTAGTAGCCTAATATTAGTTTAATTCATTTTAAATTTAAAAAATAAATATTACCTGAAATATTAATATTATGAGTGGACCTTAGGGGAAAAAATGAAATAAATAAATTGCAATGTATTAATTATTTTAAGTAATACAATTTGTATATTATATTATATTATATTATATTATATTATATTATATTATATTATATTATATTATATTATATTATATTATATTATATTATATTATAAGAAATGCCCTTGCTATTTATTTGCCTTTGCATTTAATTTGAAATATTCACAAAAAAAAATCTAACCTTTAATTTAAGTAAAATTACAGAAAAATCTTTCAATTATTTTACATTAGGCAAAGTTTAGATTTTGTGAATATTTTGATTGAAGGACAAAGAGGTAAACAGCAAATACATTTATTATTTATTTATATATTTTTAAATACTATTATTATGAGCAGACTTTAGATGTTATATTAAATGATAAACAACTGTATGTTATGAAACACTTAAAGTATAAATAATAGTTTACCTACAAAAATATTATTGGTTAACTGGAAATTGGAAATGACTAACAGACATTAATTATTAAAGTGGCAAAAGTAATCATTTGCATAGACCACAGAGTATTAAAAGCTATATCAAAAATAAGCATTTAATAGGCCAAACTCAGTTCATAAATCAGTGTAAGCAGATACCAAAGTCACTCAGGAGTCAGACAGAAGTCATTCTGGAGATGCTGTGGAAAATTCGCCCTCACTTACCCCATGAGCCCCTTGAACTGTCCGGATTAAATTGATTCCCTTCCAGACATAGATGTCTCCGTTCAAGGCACCTGAATATGTGATCTCGTCCCTTGCGCAGGCCAGACAGAGTATAGTCTGAAGGTCTCCAGTCTTCCCAAACACGCCACGTTTAGGGGTCAGAGCGTTCCCACACAGACTCCAAAACTGAGGGCAAGGGAGAGACATTAACAATATATGTAAATTTCATAAACACACTTGGGCTCATATTTTAATGGCACTTACTATTGCACATAATTTAAGTCTGAAACATGAATCATAAGGCTCTTTGATTTATTTTGGAAATCAAAGATTTATATAGCAAGACAATTGCTGTTTCCTGCTAAATTTATTGTAACAAATAACCTATTTAAAGGCCTTACAGAATAAATTGTGCGACAGCTTAATATTGCGCAACAGCATACATAATGGTCTATTCACAAGCTAAATAAATCGTTGCGAACACTCACACGCAAGCTCACAAACATACTAATGCTTACTCTCGTTAAACACATCATTAAAATGCACAGACACGATCTCAGTTTAGAACAAACACGGAAAGCTCCCACAGCCACCGCATAATAATTGGCTCATTGATTCTGATTCAGCTGTGTGTGCATGTGTGTGACACCTCAGAGCTCTATTTCATAAGGTCACATGCTCCTGATTAAGAGAATGGCAGGGTCTACTCGGTGTGTGACCTCATCCTCATCCTCAGTGGTCGAGTGCAAGAAAACCGAAGTGTAGTCCGACATGTCATAACTATTTTTTAGGTTTTTCACATTCATCTTCGAATACAAAATGTAATTTTAAATTGAATGTACTGTTTCAAAAAAAAAAAAAGAGAGAGAGAGAGAGAAATATTATAAAATTAGCTATTAAGTCTCAATTATGTTTGCATACTCCTTCAAATATGGCACATAAAACACAAAGTTATTTCAATCATGACAACTCTCTGAAGATTTTTAGCATGGTAATGGATACGACAATGTTAATGTATTTGGTCTTGGTGGAATAGATCTGCTACACTGCTGCTGAATTGCTGCTGCTGTAGATTATTGCTGCTGCTGCAGAGAAAGTACAGGAACTTGCTACTGCCAATACATTCACAGATACGCTGCTGCGAGTAAGACATAGTGCTGCTGCACAATAGCATATATCAATAACCCATAGCAGATCTATACAGGTGAAGCTGGGGAAGGTGGAGGGTTTTAGAGGAACCCTGAAGCACACTGCAAACTGCTATAGTGAATGTAACCAGCCATTGGCTGCAGAAGTGACATGGACCAATCAGCTTATGCCAAGTAGTTAATGCTGTAATTATCATCAGCTTGCGTTAAGGAGAAAGAATATTCTTTAGTGTGAACTGAGTGTAATGTTTTCGGACACTTACAGTATTTGCATGTTAATTGCAATAAAATGAAAATGTATTATAGATTAAATGTATAATAAATGCAGTTAGTTGATCTTCAGTGCCCTATTTTAATGATCTAAGCACATGGTCTAAAGCACACAACGCAAGTGCACTTCGGGCGTATCCAAATCCACTTCTGCTAGTTTGGGAAAAATGGTCGGCGCTCCTGGCACATGGTCTAAAAGGGTAGTCCCTATTCTCTTAATGAGTAATAGGTTTGTTTTGGGCGTAACGTGCAATAAACCAATCAGAGTCTCATCTTCCATTGCCTTCAAAAGCCAGTTGTGCTCACGCCATGGTGGATTCGCTATTTACACAGCGGAATTTGCAAGCGGAAAAACTGAACGAACTCTGCTTATGCACAAGGTTAAAGCACACAAGCAGACCATCTATGGGAAAAGCCGGATTCCACCAAAACATTTTTTTCTTTATGCACACACAATAATATTCTTTTACATTGTAATCCTTTTATTTTTAAAGGTACCATCGAACTGAAAATTGAATTTACCTCGGCATAGTTGAATAACAAGAGTTCAGTACATGGAAATGACATACAGTGAGTCTCAAACTCCATTGTTTCCTCCTTCTTATATAAATTTCATTTGTTTAAAAGACCTCCGAAGAACGGGCGAATCTCAACATAACACCGACTGTTACGTCGGGGTGTACGGCCCCAATATTTGCATATGCCAGCTCATGATTGAGGCATTACACAAGGGCAGCCAGTATTAACGTCTGGATGTGCACAGCTGAATCAACAGACTAGGTAAGCAAGCAAGGACAACAGCGAAAAATGGCAGATGGAGCAATAATAACGGACATGATTCATGATATCATGATATTTTTAGTGATATTTGTAAATTGTCTTTCTAAATGTTTCGTTAGCATGTTGCTAATGTACTGTTAAATGTGGTGAAAGTTACCATCGTTTCTTACTGTATTCACGGAGACAAGAGCCGTCGCTATTTTCATTATTAAACACTTGCAGTCTGTATAATGCATAAACACAACTTCATTCTTTATAAATCTCTCCAACAGTGTAGCATTAGCCGTTAGCCAGGGAGCACTATCAAACTTATTCAGAATCAAATGTAAACATCCAAATAAATACCATACTTACGCGATTAGACATGCTGCATGACGAACACTTTGTAAAGATCAATTTTGAGGGTCATATTAGCTGTGTGAACTTTGTTTATGCAGTGATAGAGTCGAGAGCTCAGGAGGGGGTGGAGAGCGCGCGATTTAAAGGGGCCGCAGCATGTATCGGCGCATTTCTAATTATGCCTCAAAATAGGCAGTTAAAAAAATTAATTAAAAAAATCTATGGGGTATTTTGAGCTGCAACTTCACAGACACATTCAGGGGACACCTTAGACTTATATTACAACGTTCGATGGCACCTTTAATATTTTGCATGTTTGTGTGCTGCTGCGCATCCCTGTGTGTGTATATTGCGCCACTGACTTTGGACCAGGTTTCAGTTGGTCAATGACGCAGTCGTTTTCAGTTGCCTCAAAATAGTAATGCGCCAACAATGCGCCTGAACACACCTCATTTTCAGACCAGCACGCCCATGGGTGCACAAATTGGAACAAATGCACTTGCTATTTAAACAACGTGGAGCAGGACGTGAACATGATAACTGCGTTGGGCTGAAACTAGCAAAAAACACTTGTGTCGCACTTGGCGCCGCATTGCGCCACATTGCGCCAGCTGTATGATAGGGCCCTTAAAGTGCCTTTATGACTCATTTAAGAAGGACTGAGGTAATTACTAGTAGTCAACGAATAACCATTTGTTCCAGCAAAAATCCATTCCATATTCCATAGTTTTTCCGTGTTGCATCCATTGCTGTGTCCACTGTCATTATATAGCACGAGAGAAATCATTAATGCCTTGTGGAGTTTGTTTTGACAGGTGAAACTGCACACTGCATGGAGCGGGACACTTCAGATACGGATGTAAAACACAGGCAATGAAACGGTATGTATGTACACTACACAATATGTTTTCACGTCATTATAAATTAATTACCTTAAGATACAGATTTAAAACTTAGACAGTGAAACAGTATATACACAGTACACTACATGTTTTCATATCATTATAAATTCAATAATTTGTTGACTAGATGCTTAATTAGTAGAGAAAGGATGTTTCCGGTAGCACAGCTAACATTACTATCAAGTTCACCTGTGTTCTAGTATGTTAGTCAACATATCAAAATAAGTGTACTTCTTTAAAGTGTACTTCTTATGACATTTAAAATTACTTAAAAGTAAAACTTTTAATTTATCATTATTACAAAGCGCACTTTTTAAAAGTGTACGGAATGTGTGTTAAGAAACAGGCATGAAAATGTACTCTTTTTAAGTATCCTTTTATTTCATTATTATTATATTATCTGCAAGTACAGTTTTTTTTAATACAGTATATTATTAAGATTTGAAGTACACTATAAAGTGGTAGGGGGGGGGAATCACATTTTCTTCTCAAGGGTAAGTTATTATATATACGTTTATGAACTGAAGTATACCAAAATCATGAAGTGCCAATATCATGAAGACTAAAGTTGTCACTGCATTTTTTATGGTGAATTTCTGGCAATCATAACTGCTAGAATGAAAAGATGAAAAAACAGTCGCTGGCCCATTAGCAACCTACACTGGGGCAGACGGAACGGTTCCAGACAGCCAGGCTGCGTTACATCAGGGAGATTCAGAGCCATGGTGAATCACGGTCTCCACTGTTTCTGCAGGTCTGTGCTCTGGTAAAGCTTTAATATAATCAAAATGAGTCAGTGCTATTCATCTGCCAAGACTCCATTAGAGGCAGACTGTCTTCATCCTGAGGCACGTCCTCCCCCTGTCTTTCTGCTCTACGGGGACAGCAACCTCCTGCTCGCGTGTGCAAGCCATCCTGAATCCAGCACATCTAGACTAATCAAACAGCCTTAAAGTCACCAAGACGGCTATAATTAGCATACTGCGAGAAGGAAAAGGATAATTAGTCCAGGGTGGCCCACTACACCTTAATCTAGTTACATCTAATTGTGTGGTCTGCGGCTCCTGTGACATATCTGATTTCTAAACCACTGTTGTGATGGCCATGTTGTAAATATGGTGATTTTGTTGGACCCTGTGGGCGAGGCTGTGATTATGTTGTGTGTGGTGGGAGGCAGTGAGTGGGATTCTTTGAACAGGCTGCCTCAGTTTGCTCTAGTCTAACCATACAGGATCATCATGAGACTTATTGCACTATATATGCAGTTAAGTGGATTGAGAACAGCCTGCAGGGTCTGAACAAAAACCTCAGGAAATTTGTCAAAAGCTCAAACACATGCAGGCTCTATGGCTATGGTCGGAATAGAATACAAGCTACCATTTACGGAATTTTGCACAGTATACGCAAAGAAAATATTTAGTAGCCATTTTGCAACGATAAACATTTCAAATAGTTGTTTGCCACGTTGTCAGCAGGTGCATTGCTATTCTTTGTAATGCAAATCCATAAGCATTTTTCATGCTGATTTGCTGCTCAAGAAACATTTATGATTATTTTCAATGTTGAAAACAGTTGTGTACTTTTTTTTTCAGGATTCCTTGATGAATAGAAAGTTCAAAAGAACAGCATTTATCTGAAATACAAAGCTTCTGTAGCATTATACACTACCGTTCAAAAGTTTGGGGTCAGTAAGAATTTTTATTTTTATTTTTTTGAAAAGAAATGAAAGAAATGAATACTTTTATTCAGCAAGAATGCATTAAATCAATCAAAAGTGGCAGTAAAGACATTTATAATGTTACAAAAGATTAGATTTCAGATAAACACTGTTCTTTTGAACTTTCTATTCATCAAATAATCCTGAAAAAAAATATTGTACACAAATATTTTGTAAAATTGTACACATTAAATGTTTCTTGAGCAGCAGATCAGCATATTAGAATGATTTCTGAAGGATCATGTGACACTGAAGACTGGAGTAATGATGCTGAAAATTCAGCTTTGCCATCACAGGAATAAATTACTTTGTGAAATATATTCAAATAGAAAACAGTTATTTTAAATTGTAATAATATTTCACAATATTACTGTTTTTTACTGTGTTTTTAATTAAATAAATGTAGCCTTGGTGAGCAGATGAAACTTCTTTTAAAAACATTAAAAATCTTAGTGGTTCTAAACTTTTGGACTGTACTGTACATACATACATACATAGGATTTTGAATTAATTGCATGCATTAATGCATTAACGTTGACAGCCCTAATATATATATATATATATATATATATATATATATATATATACACACACACACACACATGCATGCATACATACATACATACATACACATTTTATTCTATATATTTATATATAACATTATCTATATATTCTATATTATAGTGTCAAAGATCAGTGCCATTTTTGAAGAGTGCGCATATGCATAAATGTGTAAAAGAACCCCAAAGTAAGACACAAGAGGGAACCTGTGATGAATCAAATATCAAAATAGTGTGAAGTAGTTTTCACATGCCTAACAAGTTAGTTACCGCAGAATTTCAGAAAAATTTTGTTGTGAAGAAAGCTGCTGACTGAATGAATCATATGTATACAGTGTATGCCAATTACTTAGTACATGTTAACATGATTTTAATAAATGAACTGCTTTCTGTTGTTAAATTACTATAACAATCGGACATTAATTGTGATCTCAAATTAATTAATTAGCAGAAATTATTACTCCATAACCTGCGCATGATGTCATTAACATGACTAGAGTTCATTTCTCTAACGATGAATTGTATTATGGTGGTTAAGCAGCGAGTTACATAGTTGTATGGAAATCACAACCATGGGTAGCAAAATAGCAAAATAGCCTTAAATAACCTCCAAGTGCATCCTATTATTTGGCAGCAGTGCAAGTAAGGTAAACAACTGCATGTAATGCTTATAAATTAAAAGATTATCAAAGCACTTTTTTTTGTCCATAGCTTAATTTAATTTAACTATGTTGTTTTATTGTCTAAATGGTAATTAAAGTTGATCATTTATTTTTTAGGTATGTTCTGTTGTGGGAGGCTCATGCCTGATCTCACATAAAGCATCAGGACTGCTAACGGTAGAGTGCTCCAAATCAGTCACTTATGAGGTTTAATTTCAGTTAATAATATGTATGTGTGTAATATGTAGAGTATGTCCAGTTTCTTAAATGAAGAGCTATCTTTAGCTTGCCTTGAATAAATTATAGAACCACACAAAATTTTGCTTTTCATCTGGCACCAAAGAGTTTCAGTTTCTCTAGGGCTCTCTCAAAGAGAGAGAGAGCGAAACGGGGGATTACAGCGCGCTAAATCTCTGGCATGTATTGAGTGCATAATCGCTGAGTGAGTGTGGGCCTGGGGAGCAGATGTCATATGGTTGAGGGGGTAAAGACTCAGAAATTATGTGGGACAACTGCCACACCATTCTAACTACATGGAGAGGTGGCTTATATGAGAGAATGGGGGATATAGTAAGAGAAAAATACTGACACAGTAAGAGATATAGGGGATGCACAGTGTCTAAGGAAAGAGTTGTGAGAGAGAAATAAAGAGAAAGATAGAGAGAGACAGAAATAAAGATTAAAAGGTATAGCCCATGAGGATTGTGGATTACTTCATGACAGGAACCTAAAGCCAAATCTTTATGCTAACTGATGAAAGAGAAAGATACTCTACGTAATCATAGACAGCACTGGGTTTTACGTATAGTATGCGTATTGTGTAATATTTTACTTATTTAAAGGTGCCCTCGAATGAAAAATTGAATTTATCTTGCCATAGTTAAATAACAAGAGTTCAGTACATGGAAATGACATACACTGAGTCTCAAACTCCATTGTTTCCTCCTTCTTATATAAATCTCATTTGTTTAAAAGACCTCAGAAGAACAGGCGAATCTCAACATAACACCGACTGTTACGTAACAGTCGGGGTGTACGCCCCCAATATTTGCATATGCCAGCCCACGGTCCCAACATTATCATTATGAAAGGCATTAGACAAGGGCAAAACGTCTGGATCAACGTCTGAATCAACAGACTAGGTAAGCAAGCAAGAACAATAGCGAAAATGGCAGATGGAGCAATAATAACTGACATGATCCATGATAACATGATATTTTTAGTGATATTTGTAAATTGTCTTTCTAAATGTTTCGTTAGCATGTTGCTAATGTACTGTTAAATGTGGTTAAAGTTACCATCGTTTCTTACTGTATTCACGGAGACAAGAGCCGTCGCTATTTTCATTTTTAAACACTTGCAGTCTGTATAATGCATAAACACAACTTTATTCTTTATAAATCTCTCCAACAGTGTGTAATGTTAGCTTTAGCCACGCAGCATAGCCTCAAACTCATTCAGAATCAATGTAAACAATATAACAGTATACAATACTCACATAATCCGACGCATGCATGCCGCATGCATGACGAACACTTTGTAAAGATCCATTTTGAGGGTTATATTAGCTGTGTAAACTTTAAGGCACTGTTTAAGGCAAGTGCGAGCTCTGTGGGCGGAGATTTAAAGGGGCCACAGCATAAATCGGCGCGTTTATAATTATGCCCCAAAATAGGCAGTTAAAAAAATTAATAAAAAAAAATCTATGGGGTATTTTGAGCTGAAACTTCACAGACACATTCAGGGGACACCTTAGACGTATATTACATCTTTTAAAAACATAATCTAGGGCACCTTTAATGGTGAAATTATAAAAATTAAGATATCTGCTTATGGCCAAATTCTAAGGCAGGAGAATGCACTGAAACAAGAACCGTGCTTGCTTGAGGAACAAGAACAAACCTCACTGGTTCTTGTGGAAGCTCAACCGTGCTTGCTTGCAATCAATAAAGGTACAATTGCTTTTCTGTTAAACATATTTGATGAGTTCTGTGTTTGTGCATTAATCGTGACTTGTATTAAACTGCTCAATTCAAATGCATTTTATGAAATGTTAGTTGTGTTGACTTTCAATGGATGAACAAAAATGATGACAGAATATTAAAAAATATCTTCATTTGTGTTCCGAAGATGAACAAAAGTCTTATTTACATTTACACCTTTGACTTTCAACTGTTTTGTTGGTGGAAATTGCTGTTGGTGGGAATCTGAATTTCATAAAGATGACAGACAGGAAGCAAAGTAGCATGCAATTTTTGGAAAAAGGCTTCTGTCTCCTGAGAGAACAACAATGATGGTTTCACACCCTCGTAACCCATTTGAACCATCTCACAGTAAAGATAGAGGGAGATTGTAATTAGATCAGTAGCATTGTACTTCAACAGTATGAATCAACAATTGAAAGGTAGTTGAAAAATAATTCCATAATTGCTTTCATCAAGCTGAGCTGGAAAAGTGTTTTTGAATGAGTCCTAATCCCCTTCTTCCACTAACACTTCTGAAGCGATGCTCATGTTTTTTTTTTTTTTTTTTTTTTTTTTTTTTTTCAGAACTGAGGCTGCAGAAATGAAGAGGTACATTTCAGTGACTCACTGTTTGACCCAGTTCTGCTTTAAAGGTTTAGTTCACCCATAAATGAAAACTCTGTCATTCATTTCTCACCCTCATGTCGTTTCAAACCCATAAAACTTTTGTTCATCTTCAGAATGCAAATGATGTTTTTGATGAAATCTGAGTGCTTTCTGAAGATGAAGTCAAAATTGACCATTTACTCTTAATACACATTCCTGGTTGTACTGTAAATAATTCATTGTCTCCAAAGAAAGATGTTTAATCATTAATAAAATGCTCTGTAATAACTCGCTCTTCCTCTGAAACGAAGGCTATTGCTTAACATTGTCTAATATCCATTCCAAATAGCTACTGGCAAATGGCGTTGTTTTAGCAAAGTCATCTCCATTCTGGTATGCATATCTCACTGAATATCCTCTTTCACTCAGAAAGATATTATGAAACTACAGTGGGCTGCCAACAGCAATTCACATTGACTTTCACAAGTACAAAAGTATTTCAATACAAACATTTCTGAAGCCAAAACAAGAATAGGAAAAAGGAGAATAGGAAAAGAGAATGCAAAAAGAGAATAGCAGTACCTTGATATGCTTGACTCCGCAGCTCACTAGCTTGCTTTGCTGATACAGGTCCCATGATATGTCAAATATCTTAAAAAAGAAAAAGTAAAGTAAGATGTATTATATTAGTAGGTATTTTCAGAACCCAGTAAAGTATATGCTGCCTTCAAGCCCTTGAAATTCCTACTTGCAGGTTTGTAAATCGTAATTTTAACATGATGGTTCGAATTATAAGGTTGTGCTTGTTTAGCACTAGTGCAAATTAAGTATAATTGATGGTATATACACTACTATTCTGAAGGATCGTGTGACATTGAAGACTGTACTAATGGCTGCTAAAAATTAAGCTTTGTTGACTTATTATGATCAGTACCAATCAGATTCTGCCCTGATTTTGTAACTGACATAGCTTCAACTCTGAATATTGGGGCTCAAAGAAAAGGCAGCTAGACTCTTGGTTATAACACACATGCAGGATAACCAGAGGCTGGTTGAACAGAAAATAGGTTCTCAGGAGATTATGCAGAAATTACTTATGGAATTTTATAGTGAAGAACTATTTAATCTGTTTTAACTATTTGTGAGTTACGGAGTTAGAGAAATCAAAGTAGGAAAATACTGCATGTGCAAATGTGTGTTTTGGCTGCAGTGTTAATTTATGTAAAATGAAATGAATTCTGTCAGGACCACTTCCGTCAAAGATAAATGACAATTAGCATACAGTTTGGATTTTCAATAGCCTTGCGTGGATAAGAGCAGGGAGTGCAGCAATATAACCCCCCATGAACAGAACCGAAACAACATTAATGATATCTGTAACAATGTTCTTGATGACATTAGGAGGCTAAATCCTGACTGTTGTGAACAAAAGGAGGAGCTGAGGATGGTGGATGGTAATTAGCTCCTGAGCAACACAATGAAAGCAGCTGAAGGATAACTAAAATGGCAACTTAAATAGGAATGCTGTGATAGGCATCGTATTCCTATAAGTAGACGTGGATTAGCTAAGCATCAGCTGATGTGAGCTTGACTAACGTGACTGGCCAGAACTGACACTATACACTTGATTTCAGTGCATTCCCAGATGCTGTCTCCTTGAATCCAAGAACGTATTCATTGCTAACATGCCTATGGCAGTCTGCTTTGTATTTGTAATGTATGATTGACGTTTGACTTACTGAGTGTAGCCTGAATGTAACTAAATTATTGAAGAAAGCCCACTAGATAATGAGAAGACAAAAGAAACATTACACTGCCTGTCTACTGTGTCTAATGATGTGTGTGTGTTTGAGTTCTTACCCGGTCTGTATGACCAGGAGCAGCAGCCAAAACTTTCCCCCGTCTCCAGTCCCACACACAGATTGTGTTTTTAGAGTCCAAGCCCACAGATACCAAACACTATAAAGACAAGACAGAAAAGAAATAATATGATAACTGTAATAAGTTGGCAAAATCAATATGATAAAAGACACCAACTCTAATCAAACACACTTGAACCAACTAACCAAAGGGGTCATGACATCTAACACCGTGTCTACACCGGACACAAGCGGCGCAACGCAACACATCAAAAGACAGTACAGAAACCATTATAATCCGTGATATTGTCTACACTGGATGCGGCGAGACGCGACATGACAAATTCCCGACAGTAAACGGATTTACCGTTCTATTTCTGACGTAGTCCAAGTGCTTTCCAACGGTCATCTTGTTGCGTTCAGTGTAGACAGCTTATAGCAATGTTGGCTGCGCCTGCTGTAAACCATTTGTTAAGCAAGTGCAGAAATGTGCTTGTGGCCAGATTTAGGGCTGGTTTTGAAAGAGTTTCTTAGTTCACCTGGTGATCAAATGTCACTATAAGCTCTGTTAGCCTAAAATGTCTTAAAGCTAACTATAATGATAACTAACTACAAAGTTTTAATAATCGTTTTAATTTAACGAGAATAACGAAGCCCACACCACAGCTCTAACCAGAGTCTTGGAAAGTTACTTTTAAAATGAATGTGTTACAATAATGCATTACTAATACCCTATTACAATACCCTATACATTACTATTACCCTAAATATACTATTTTTACAAAATCGACTAATTGGGTTAATTAGGTCAGCAGTGACATTAAAGTGAGTTTTAAATGACATTAAATACATAAAGTATATTTGTATTATTTATAGGGCTGTCAAAATAACGCAGATTAATCCATTCCGTACTGACCTTTGAACCTGGAGCAGTTCTAGCCACCATTCGACTGTAAAATGAAGGAGGAAGACGACTGCTGCGCTGACGGACAGAACGAGCAGAGCTCCTCCCTCGTGCGCGCGAGAAAGTAAGCACCGTCTTTGCACTCTCTCTACCTCACACATAATAATCTAAATCAACTGACACAATGCTAAAAGTTCGTAAGACCGAATCCATGTTTCACAAGGCGCATTCGGAGAATGTTTTTTCTGAATAACCGCTGGGTGTGAATAGTGCTCAAAAGAATGTCACCTCATCTTCTCGTGCAGCTGACATAAACCACACTTTCAGTAAACAAAAAGAAAATCCTATCCAGTGGTGAAGTGTTTTCTGTGTTGACAAATCTTTTGCGATGTCCTAATAACAGTCGAGATTCGCACGCAACGCATCAACGTCCGCTAATGTCTAATTCGCGACCTAATGACTCATTTGAACAGATTCATTTTAATGAATCATGACAACAACTGATCTGTCCACACGGTCTATAATGAATCATTTACTCGAACAACTCTGAAATGAGAACATAAGTGTGCTTACCCCATTTAGCAAGAGTGGTTAGTAAAATTAGCCTTAATAATCCACAATATTTTCAGGTTATTTAAATGAAAATGTGTAGTAAATTAGGCCTACCCAAAAAATCTGTTAGTTTAGACTGGAGTGAGGTGAAACCAGAACAAAGCAAGTTGTTGTTAGCTATGTGCATTCAATTGTATATGGTAGAAAATTATATTATTAGTTAATATAACTTGTAAATGCTACTTTTTAATACTTTTCAGGTTTAGCAAAAAAGCATCTTCTCTTACAAAGCTATAAAATCACTTTTTTTTTTTTTTTTTTTTTTTTGCAAAGAGGGCAAGAAAGAATTACAGTGAGAGTGACGGGTACTTTATTGTCAGTATCGGGCTCGCAGATCACGTGGGTAGGGCACTTTTTACTGTTTGTGTGGATGACCATGTCTGTCACCACCGAAGACCATTTTTGACCCAGGAAAAACCCTGCATTGATTCATTTGAATTTAAATATTTAATACTTTCACAGCAAAAATTATGTATGCGAAATTAAGATTAATTTAGATTAATTAATCACAGAGTATGTAATTAATTAGATTAAAAATTTTAATCAATTGACAGCCCTAATTATTTAACATATTTAAATATTGTATGTTTACGTAATATTGTGAGTTTGCATTTAACTGTTTTTATTCATTTTGAGGAATACTGAATCTGCATTTGTGCAGTGAGATGAGTAAATGCATGTTCACATTTAGTCTAGAATTACAATACTACTATGTTCACACAGCACACGCAACACCTCTGCCCTTACAGCCGATTTCTCTCAACATGGGGACAGGGGAGCTGTTAGTCAAGAAATTGGTAAACAAAGTAACTTGCGTTATTTATTTGAAAAAGTTACTCAGATATTTTTTGTAAATGTAAAAGTAATACATAACTTTACTCGTTACTTGAAAAAAGTAATCTGATTACGTAACAAGTTACTTGTAATGTGTTACCCCAACACTGGCTATAATGATAACGGCACAGAGGAACAATATCGTTAACCTAATTTTCATGTTTTTTTCCTGCCGATGAACAATAAAAACTTTGCTAATCAGAATCCACCTGACTTTAAAGAGCTCAAGCATTTAAAGCTATTTTTTCTATGTTGTATGTTGGTGTGGACGCTAATATAGTTAAACTTATGACACATATATGAATCTATTACCATCTAATATACTTCCTACTACAGTAACTACTTGAACTAAATTGCCAGAAACTTCAGAAAACTGGATTTTTCTCTCAAACGGTGCACAAATCCTGTGTAATCTTCCCAAATGTTGTTTGCTGGTGGGATCTCATTAGTTCAGCGCCCCTTTGATGTGAGTATGTTGTTTTCCACCTCCGTCCCATCAAACCTGATGCACAAGTTTTCTTCTAAGGTTGCACCACGCTGGCTTAGGCTAAAACGGAGTAGCTTCAGTCAATTATGGGATGCTAAACCTTTGATGAATTCGAGAAGAAAAGTGTTGCTTTAGACACCCCGGGTCTTTGAGACTGCATTTTGCCGCTCATCTCTTTCCCATTTCATCCATCGGTGTGAAATAAATGATGAGGCCAATTTCCTGCTGAAACTCTGCAAATCACTTTCTCAGCTCCGCTGGGGGGTGGTGAGGGGTCAATTCTCTCAGTTAAAGTAAGAGTGAGCTAAGAAATGTGAAATGTCAGTCTCAGAGGTAAAAAAAAGTTTCATTCCATCACTCTTTCATCTCTTCCAGTGCTTTTGATAAATTGACACTGTAACGAAACTCTCATTTATTCTGGCCTTTTATTGTGCAATGTTAAGACTTCAATATATCACATTTATACACTGAAAGTATTACACTGCCAGCCGTCTACATTGCACAATATTATATTTGTGTTTTGGATCAAATCAGGCTGGCTGAGCTCCCTGTACTCCCTGCTGCTATTAAATCAGTATCACACTTGCTACTTGCCAGAAACTAATTTTAACAATAATATTACTATTGTATTTAAAAAATAAGTGCAATTACTAAAAATGTTACTTTTTTTCTCATAAAAATGCTCATTTGACAGTAGGCTACAGTTTTAAGTAGGCTTGACAGTAGGCTGCGTTTTAATTGGGATGCAGATGAAAATTTATGGATATTAATAACAGTCTTTAATAATCTTTAACTATATGGGTTCTAACTATATGGATTCTATAAAATGGTGTTGTCAAAAATATCATTTACAATATACTACAATAAACTATAGTAATCAATTTTTGTCGTATAATAATAACAAAAAACAAGAAAATAATTAGCTTTTTCTCTTTCAACAAAGCAACCGCAGAATTGTTGCAAGTATTTTGTTCCTGAATGTTTCAGTGTTTCGGTTGAGTAAATGATTCAGGGACTCATTCATAAAGACAGTCTCTTGTTTCATTCCTGAATAAACCAGCATTTTGAATGAACTGATTGAGTGAATGATTCAATGACCCACCCTTAAAGACAGTCACTTAATTCATTCCTGAATTAACCAGTGTTTTTGAACTAATTGAGTGAATAATTCAATGACTCACCCATAAAGACAGTCACTTCCTGAATTACTTCCTGAGTTAACCAGTGTTTTTAAACTAATTGAGTGAATAATTTAATGACTCGCTCATAAAGACAGTCACTAGTTTTGTTCCTGAATATATTATCATTTTTGAATCGATTCAGTGAATGATTCTGTTTCTGGAATGTGCAAATACAGATATAAACAGTGAAAGTCTCAGTGCTGTTGACTCTTTCACTCTTGGAATGCTTTTCAACCAATCAGATTTTAGGTCTGTAACTAACTATAGTAAAATGAGCTATAAAACACTGCTTGAATTGGTCTATATGGGGCAGTTCTTACTAAGTGCAGCATCAATAGTTTTGCTAAAGTGCTGAAAATTAATGGGAAGCAGTTTTATTGAACAATGTTGAACTGTAGCCATCCAGAAAGTGCAGCAAGAACATTTTAGCATATGATGGAAGTTTCTAAAGCCATTAGCTTCTAGCCATTGTCAAACCTCACAATGCAATGTCACATTCAATAAGGAAAAAAACTAGGGAACCAGCAGCTCGGCATAACACACAGTTATACAGTCTCACACATACTGTCACACTGCTGGAGTCACACCGTTGGTGTGTTCACAGGTCTGACTTCAACAACTAATAATAAACCTCACAGCACCTTACAGCACCTCATACTGAGAGATTAATCTTATGAGTTGTTAACAGTGTCAACTCCTTGGTAAAGAAGTGAAATCTTTCTTATTGCAGTAAGTTATTGCTCACAACACTCACCTGTCCATCAAGATCGAAGGCGAGACAGGCGATACCGTGTGTGTGCATGTCTTTCAGGATGGAAACTGTCTGCACAGTGTACGAGTCCCACACACAGATATAAGGCTCCTTTCCAACCTGTCCTGTAGCCACCAGAACTCTCTCTGGATGAAGGGCTAAACTGTGGAAAGAGAAAAATAATGAAGTTAGGACATTTAAAGACTAATTAATAAGCCTGGCAAAACAAATTCATAAGTGTATGTGAATGCATACGCTTTTTCAAACATATCAGTTAATTACCATTTGAACCATATTGCCTGAAACATATTCTATGCAAATACTTGAACTAATAGAGGGCTGCAGGGATGACATTTTTGTAGGCCAAAACAGGAACGATTTAGCTTTTTTTTTTAATAGATTTTTTGAATGCCTGAAGTAAGGTCTGTGGTTAACACAAGCTCAAGATATTTTCATTTTTTATTCTACGACATAAAATACATCAGTGTTATTTTTATTTAAAAGCTTTTACTTTTAAAAAAAGTGGTTGCTAAAAAGGGGCTAAATGGGACTACAGAGGTTGCTGAGACGTCATCATGATAAACAGGTAAACTCATACTCACTAGTCTGCTTTTAAAATCTCAATGTGTTTCTAATCATGCTCTTGCAAACCATTCTAATTCTATTTCAAACTTTCAGGGATTTTTTTTTTTTAAATAAAGACCAAAAGAGTCGAAAGCTTAATGGCGGTGACCTATAAACTGGCCCTTAGAAGAAGAACCGATGGCCAATATAAAGCCGATGTTGTAAATATATATATCAATTTTAAATATAGCATAACATTGTACAACATTGCTGTAATTAAAAAGAATTCATATAACTAGTGTAATTTTATGTTATTTATTTTACATATTATATTCACTAAAAAGATTTGAAATAATAATTTATTTAAATCAAATAATTTACATTTTAGTTTAGCAACCTCTCCTTGATCCTGTTTTGTAATAATATTATACTATTTCTTAAAAACATATTAATAAAAATGAAAATAAGCCTTGTAACCAACAGGCCCCTCAGTAATCTGGTAATCAGGCAATACTCAAGTCAATTTGAATTGACAATTTTCACCATTGCCACAAGAGGCACTACAGCAGCCAATTTTCATAGGGCTTCTATCATGTCAAAACAACAGTTTGAAGAGCAAGTAAACTTCTTTACAGCTAGCTACTTGAATAATAACACATCTGGTTTTGTGGGACAGACATTTAAAGGAAATGTTGTCTCCCCTTGAGTACTAAGGTTTGTTACCCTAAAGCAGCGTTTCTCAAAATGTGGGGCGCGCCCCACTGGTGGGGAATAGAGACATGACAGGTGGGGCGCGAGAGGAAACGAGAGAAAATTTGGTCATTTTTGTGCCCATCTCTTTTAACCTTTTGAGTCCTGTCCCACATATGGGGTTTTTATTTCTGTGCCCCTGAGAGTATGGTCCCACATATGGGATTTTAATTTCTGTGCCCCTGAGAGTACGGTCCCACATATGGGATTTATAACATTCAATACCGTCAATTAACTGCCAGATTCAAACTGTGCTTTCGCGCTTTGGCTAGCGGTGAGCCAGAGACGGACGCGTTCAGCAGCGCTCGTCATTTGTCACAACTATGCAGTGTTTTTAACAACATAATGTTTATTTTAGGTGTCAGACATTTAAATATACATAAGTACTAGTAAAACCATACATTTAGAGTTTGTAAAGTACATACTGATGTCTATGGAAGCAGCAGTAACATTCAATTCAAATATAATTTGCCTACGTGTTTTATTTATATCAGACACACATAGTATAAGTAACTATAAAGTTTACTCTATATTCTATTTTCCCGCCACTTACTAACATGGATTTCGGGAGAAATTGATGAATTCACGTGCTATAAATCCGACTGACAGGGCTCGCTGAACAGCTGCACAAACAAACATGACGGCGCCCATCTCGCGTTATAGATCAAGATCATTTATTAACGTTTTTAAACGACAAAACACACTCACTTATACATATTTGAGAATCGGAATATCATATAGTTGATGACATAGTAAGCAAGTCTGTGAATATTTTGAAAAAAAAGGAGAAACGAAATAAAAGTGTTACATCTGACATACAGTGTTTATTGTGGCTGCGGTGTGTGAAGTGACAAGCATGGCGCGTTGCCATGGAAACAATAAAACCCTCAAATAATATTTAATTTATATACGTATAATAAATCAAGTTTTTAATGCTGTTATTTGATGTAATGTTTTAAAATGTAATGTTAATAAAATAAATTAATACATTTTAAATGTATTAAATTTAAAGCCTAGTTTATTAACATTTTGTTAGGGCGACTGGGGACAGGTGGGGCTCGGAACCCTTCCCTACCTCCAAAGTGGGGAATGGCAGAAAAAGTTTGAGAAACACTGCCCTAAAGTAACACAAGAACACGTTAAGTATTTACAACAGGAAAGAACACAGTGCACTGGCCAAAATTCCCTAACTGGCCATTCTGCCAATGTTACACATTCCAGAAATACATCATTAAATATTTGGTGAAATGGTCCTGTTCGAAATCTGGCCTTGATTTATACAGCTAACTGATTTAATAAAAAAGGAGATTGTGGACAGCTATAATAAGATGAACTATTACTGGTTCATTTCCAATAGTCACGAGTGAATGTGAGAAAAAGACTTTTAGTTATCAGAGACCCATGAAGAGATAATCTGAAGATGATGCAGTCTTCTGCAACCTAAGACTCATGAAACCGAGGCTCAGATAAAGTCTGTGAAACCAAGAAGCATGCTTTGTGTGCTTTAGATATAAATGTTGTCAACATCCATTTCTATTCCTTCTGTATTCTGAAATAAGCTTTTATTTTCATCCCACAGCATGTAGCATTATCCATAATAATGCCCTGGTGCACAAATGATATAGACGTGAGGTGGAAAAATCAGGTCATCACTGTTCATGGAGCATTTTTCAATCTCACCATCACACTAGTCCACTAAATTCATTCAGGCTTGCCTTTACATGCCTTAGAAATCCCAGAGGCATCCAAATGTTGCGTAACATCTGTCCAGCTTTACTATGGTCTCTCGCTCTCTTTCCGTCACGCACACATACACTCTTTTTCATAATTATCAGTAGTATAAGGCTCAGCAGGCTTGCAGGCTCAGGGTCGTACACTGCGGCAGGCTGAATACCACAGTCTGTGGTGGGCTCTAGTGAATCCTCGGGTGGAGAACGGCTGGGCTCTGGGTCTGGAGTGGGACTTGTGTAGTCCTTCGCCAGGCTAATGGTGAATGTTGAATTGTTGTTCACCAGCACCCACTCTACGGAAGATGGACAGTGTGTCTTAGGGTGCCTTCACACTTGGTTTGATTGCTTGGACTGAACCCGAGTTCGATTGCTCCCCCTCCCCCTGCCCCCACTGGACTGTGTTCACATTATATTATTTGGGTCCGAACCACGGTTCGTTTGTGTCATCAAACCAGCAGCTGTTTACTTCATTGCTTAGTAACGACGGTGGAGGAGAAGGCGGCAAAATGCATAACTTTTATTTTGTTTTTGAACCATTGGTTTTGTTCATAACGGCACTTGCCTCTATCTGCCGTGAATGTAGAATGCTGAAAGCGAGCAGAAATGAAAAAGGCTACACTACAGCTCTATGCTTGCAGCACGTCAGTCACGCTCATCGGGAAAGTGAGTGAAACACAAACACAAACACATATTTTAATACGCCATTAATAGCGGTTCACTTCTGCAATTTGGTATGTTTACATTCATATCAGAAGCGAACCGTACCAGAGTTCACTTGAACCGTAACCCCAGACCACCCTTTTTAAGCGGACTCGGGTACGGTTCACGGGTGCGCACCCGAGTTCAGAAGACAGTGTTCACATCATCCAAACGTACCGAACTCTGACGTCAGTCAAACCTGGGTGAGCACCAAAAGTGCTAATGTGAAAGCACCCTTAGACTTAGCTCAGGCTGGTGTAGAAAAAGACACAGAGCGAGAGGTCCGTGTACACTCTAAAAAATGCTGGGTTAAAAACAACCCAAGTTGGGTTGAAAATGGACAAACTCAGCGGTTGGGTTAAATGCCCAACCTGCTGAGTAGTTTTATTTAACTCAACTATTGTTTAAAAATTACTATATTGTTAGCTTAAAATTAACTCAAAATATGTTGGAAATTAACATTTATTAAAGGTGCTCTAAGTGATGCCACGCGTTTTTAGGCCAAAACATTTTTTGTCACATACTGCAAACATCTCCTCACTATCCGCTAGCTGCCTGTCCCCTGAACACACTGTAAAAAAACGCGTTCTCTGTAGTCGCCACAAGCTCCGAAAACGGCAATAAAAACAAACAGCCTGGACCACGAATCATAATAAACATGCTCCAGCCAATAACCGACAAGAATGATTTTAAATGCGCGTTCATGATTGTTTCAGGAAGCACGGAGGGGAGGGGGAGGGGGAGGAGGAGGGAGGGTCTAGCTAGCCTCTGTTTTGTTTGACAACACTTCAAACGTCAACAGGAAGTTACTCCACCCAGGATCACTTAGAGCACCTTTAATATGTTTAATAAAAGAACATTTATTAATAAGTTTAATGAATAATAATTAAACAATAACCATTTATAAAACTGCCCAGCATGTTGGGCAAATATTTAACCCAACCACTGGGTTAAAAACAACCCCATCACTGGGTTTGTCCATTTTTAAACCAACATGGGTTGTTTTTAACCCAGAATTTTTTGCAGTGTAGCAAGTTTGGCATGCTAGATCGATAAAGTCCTTGGTGTGGTCTTCTTGAGGACATTCTCCCTGCTCCAAGCAGAGAAGATGGACAGCTGGGTCAATGGGACAAAAACCTTCTGTCTTGGTTCAGGGTTCTGTCACACTTTGTAGTAGTATTCCCAAAGACAAGGAACTAGAGGAAACCGTCTTAGACAAGGAACTAGAGGAAACCGTCTTAAATTCAATAATCCAACTCAGAAAACACCAGGAAATGGAGGAGTAAACACAACAAACAACTGATGACACTGAACCATCAACTCAGGAAACACAGGGCTTAAATAACAAGGAGAATTAATGAGATAATTAACAGAACAGATAAACGGACTCAGTAGCTGAGGGAACAAATTAAACCAGATCAAATCATGACAGGGAGACAGAACAGAACTAAATTAAAACACACTGATCAAAACCATGAACCTGGCAGTCCTTGAGGTTTTTTTTTTTTTTTTCATTCCACTATCATGCGTCTCATGTTTTTAAATGCAAAACATGCTGTGTTGATGGCCTTTAACTGTACACTGACTGTTGGAAAAGAACATAACAGCATAATAAAAGTGCTTGTTCCCTATCAGTCTTGGATTGGTTTAGTAGATTTTTTC
Organism: Megalobrama amblycephala; assembly: GCF_018812025.1. Taxonomy (NCBI): domain Eukaryota; kingdom Metazoa; phylum Chordata; class Actinopteri; order Cypriniformes; family Xenocyprididae; genus Megalobrama; species Megalobrama amblycephala. The sequence continues at coordinate 28,203,743 of NC_063048.1, forward strand.
ATGAACTGCAGGGGGAATCAAGAGGAACATTACATAAATATTAGTTTTGTAACTGTCCTCTTTATTGTAAGTTCACATAATATTGCAAATAGTATGTATTTTAATAATCTGCAATAGTGTCCACAATGCAGGGGAAGACCATTTATAATTATTAATCAAATTATTTATAACTTACAAATTATTAATTATAACTATTAAAAGTATTGATAATGGTGTCATTATTGATAGTGATGGTGTATTAATATTTAGGTGTATGTGTATCTCTTAATATTCCGACATTCAGACATTTTTACACCGATTTTTCACCAAAAACTTTGTATTTTGAGCTGAAACTTCAGAGACACATTCTGGGGACACTAAGATTAATATTACATCTTGTAAAAAGGGGCATACCCATAAGAACTAGTTTTAACAGATAAAAACTTATAATAAATGATTTCTCTGTGCACATAATTCTTTGTTTTAATTCCCATGCCCTTGTAATCTTAAATCAAAAACATTAACTTCCCTTCCCTCTAGCAACAACGCCTCTTCTCTGATGAACAAAATCAAGACCTGTCCTACATTTTCTCATTTGAGAAGCCGTTTCACTTGGATATACATCACAATAGGAAATAATTAATTAATGCAACTTACGTTTCAAGACAACTTTTTTATACATGCTATTTTAGAAAGTGGGTCCCATGGGTTCCTTGGCAAAAGCTGTCAAAACCCTTAGTGTACATAGTTACTTGATGGTCAAATGACAAAGTAGACAATTATAACCAGGCATATATTTAGACAAATATACTAGAACATGGTCTACTGCATCTTTCACAACCTGGAACAGCACAGTTTTTATGGGTGCATTCAAATAAGCAGCACAATCAGTGAGTGCATTTCACTATCGTTCCTCCACCCTCAGTGAGTCAGATTGGTGTAGACGGTCTGTTGAATCTGTTTCTAAACACAAAGACAGGGTCAGCTCAACCCTATGGATTACAGCGAGGTCTGTTTAGCCTTCACAACTGCTTTGTAAGTATGTGTTTGCAGCAGCCTTTTTTGTTAGAAATAATGTATTACTTTCTATTAATTTAGTTTGAGATGGCAGAAGGTTATTTATCAGTACTTAAAACATTCCTTGTCTGACAGGATCAGCTCACTTGGCTGCATATGCAATAATGTGCAATAAATGTAGCATTTTGTCATGCTATGCCATTCCTTGTTGGAAATAAGAGCTCATTACTGGAAAAGCTAGACCATTATAAAAACATGCGCTACTGTTGCTACTTTACAACAGTAGCCACTTGTTTAGCTTCTCCCCAAGACTGTTTGAAACTTTGAAAAGAAGAGGGTGAATTAGAGTGGATGAAATGATGAAATGAGGCTGTTTTTGTAAACCCAGTAGACTATGTGAGGGAACGTCTGTTTGGAGCTCAATGTAAAAAAGATTTCCTTTGCACTGTTTGAAACCACACTCATCTAGGCTCTTGAATTGTCCAAGAGACACAATTTCACCAACAATTTACCATTGACTATCTGTCAAAACGCCTCCCTGTTCTTGAGGGAGTTCTGATGCCTGTCTCCTGCTCTTGACGGTGTGTGTTTATATTCAGCAAGAGTTTCCAGCTCTCACAGTCTGAGCCTTCAGATGAAGCTTTTTAAGCCTGCCAGGGTGATTCTGCTTGGCACTGAGGAGGAGTGACTACATTAAACCCCTCAGGGAGCTGTACCGCTCATGAACATCGCTGTGTGTCTGCCTTGTCTGCCTTTATTAATCTGTCTCTCTTGCTCCCAGAATCTCCTTTCTCTTATACCTGTTCCCTCTTCCTACACCAGTAATTCTCATCCAGGGCTACAAGTACTTTGTTAAAGCTATAAAATTCAAATTATGACTTTCAAAATAAAAGCATTAGCACTGTCATAAGAGTAAAATAAAAAACCTATTTGCAACATCAGTTATGCTTTTTTCATAAGTTGAATAGGGAAGGCGTAGGACGTAGTTGTAAGACTAATGCCGGACTGTCTGGACTGAGAAAGGGCTACTTGTTGAGAAAACAAAGGAAATTAACATTCGAACTCTCTCTTGCAAATTAGCATCCCCATTCGAGACGCAATCACATTGAGTCAATCACACTTCAGTATTGCCTTAATCTACATTTCCTTTCCTTCACCGCCTCTTCCCCCATTTCTTCTCTCTACATGCAAAGATGACCTGAAATTCACCCAAAATCTATATGGTCTAATGTGAACAGTTAGCATACAACATTATACATGTTTGGTATCATTTGAAATGTCTCAGTGCGACTGATACAAAGGTCTCATTCCCACAGAAGTAAACCAGAAGGTAATAAAGGTTTAAAGATTTTAGAGTTATTTTGCCCTCTGTAGTGGGTGTGACCATGGTGCACCTTCACCAGGTCTTTCATGCAAATGGACTTCTGTCCCTAAAAGGTGTAAACTACTCAGTCTAGGACCCTGATTAATGCAAATTCCAATTGTGAAGTCATGTTTCCATTTGAAAGAAGTTTCTGTCTTGGTCTGAGTATTTAAAGAGATGTTGCAGGAGGCTCAGGGCTCGGTCCTGTGCAGATGAGCCCACATTGCTGAGTGTCCTTCAGACAATCAGGTATTCATCATGTAAAGTTACCACTAGAGGAAGCTAAATTGGTCAGCCTGATTTTATGGTAATGATCATGGCCCCTAGTTAAAAGTATTCTTACCTTAATTCGGTGTGTTCAGATCTATGGAGACTAAATAAATGTATTCTAGAATGAGCAAAGTGGGTACGGCCTCTAGAATATTAGTCATCGCCTCTGTCTAATGACCAAGACTGACGAGATTGACCAATAATCAATTGACATTCTAAACTAAATTCGAGGTCATAATAAAATGGAGTCAGATAAAAGTTTACTTGGAATTAAACTACTTTGCCAGACTGAAAAGACCGAATGCGCAAGAAACCTTCCCCGCCCGGTGGGAAACCGCCGTTGGGCCGATTGGACGGGTCTTACATAGTGTAAGCTTTTGAACTGCGAGAGTTTTACACTTTCTTCATAAGTTAAATATGGAAGGCGGTCTGGCGGAAGCTAGATATTTTACTTTATAACTTGTTAAATATGGATATTTTTCTTACACAAACACATTGCTGCACTTCAGAAGGCCTTTATTAACCCCCCGGAGCTGTGTGGAGTACACTTATGATAGATGGATGTACTTTCTTCAGCTTCATACTCGTTGATCTCATTCACTGCCATTATAAAGCTTGGATGCGTCAGGATATTTATTAATATAACTCCGATTGTGTTCATCAGAAAGAAGAAAGTCATTTACACCTAGGATAGCTTGAAGGTGAGTAAAGCTTGGGGTAATTTTCATTTTGAAGTGAATGCTTTAACAAATACAACTTTTGATTTTAATAATGTATTAGTAAATGTTGAAATTAAAGGGTTAGTTCACCCAAAAATGAAAATTATGTCATATATGACTCACCCTCATGTCGTTCCAAACCCGTAAGACCTCCGTTCATCTTCGAACACAGTTTAAGATATTTTAGATTTAGTCCGAGAGCTTTCTGTCCCTCCATTGAAAATGTATCTACAGTAGACTGTCCATGTCCAGAAAGGTAATAAAAACATCATCAAAGTAGTCCATGTGACATCAGTGGGTTAGTTAGAAGTTTTTGAAGCATTGAAAATACATTTTGGTCCAAAAATAACAAAAACTACGACTTTATTCAGCATTGTATTCTCTTCCGGGTCTGTTGTCAATCCGGGTTCACGACTCCGCAGTGACGCTGCTGATGTAAGACGCTGCTGACATGTTATCTAGTGCGCCCGAGCTTTGTTTACAGTCTGAGGGAGACGCACGCTGTATTCAAGCTATTCTACATTTTTGTATTTTGGTATTGCTATATTTTTTAAAATGGTGCGTAAGTGTGCATGTCGCGGACGTCCTAATCGCCAAAAACAACGACGTAAAAGTGCATTACCAACGGCGACAGATGAAAGGATTCAATGGAATCAATTCACTGGAAAGGACTCCGGAAGAGAAGACAATGCTGAATAAAGTCATAGTTTTTGTTATTTTTGGACCAAACTGTATTTTCGATGCTTCAAAAACTTCTAACTAACCCACTGATGTCACATGGACTACTTTGATGATGTTTTTATTACCTTTCTGGACATGGACAGTCTACCGTACACACATTTTCAATGGAGGGACAGAAAGCTCTCGGACTAAATCTAAAATATCTTAAACTGTGTTCCGAAGATGAAAGGAGGTCTTACGGGTTTGGAACGACATGAAGGTGAGTCATTAATGACATAATTTTCATTTTTGGGTGAACTAACCCTTTAACATGGACTAAGATTAATAAATGTAGAAGTATAGTAGAAGTATAGTTCATTCTTAGTTCAAGTTAACTAAAGTAGTTAACTAATGTTAACTAATGAAACCTCATTGTAAAGTGTTACCACAATTACAAAACTGATAAAGACTCCATACAGATGTACATTTATGTTTGTTTTCATATTTACATATCATCAATGTAAAAGACAATCAAATCATTATCAAACAAACAAAATGCAATTATAAAATAACAGATTAAATGTTTCTAAAAAAAAGAAGCTATCTAGTGAGTCTTTTTCCAAACACAGTACTCACTGTTTTTTTTGTAGTTTAAAACTAAATTCATTCTAATAATGACCATAATATTGTAGATCATGCAAAATGATATTTACTGTAGTATTAATCGAAAGCATCGCATTTTGCACTGCATTGTTTTATGTAAAAATCATTGTGACCAGTTAAAAGCAGTTCCTCCCAAATCTGTGCTGCTGTGTGGCTTCCTACATATCCCTGCTGTGAACGAACCCTCAAGCCAGTCGCCAGTCCTTATTCTTCTCTCTGTGGATTACATAATCTCACATAACTGAAAATAGAGCAAAAGCACTGAGCCCCGGCACAACTCTCCATCACAGCACAACCTTTCGCTCAATATGAACGCAAACTGATTTCATATGTCAAAGTAATAAATAATTGATACAATTTATTCCATCATTGACCAAGAGAAACCCACATTCAGAGGGATTTAAAAAGTCCTTCATATGACTTACAGTAAGAAGGAATACTTTGGCCTCTCTTTGAGAAACTGAGTAAGAATTCTGCTCATAACATCATGTGCAAAGTGTTACTATGGGTTTTTTAAAAAAAAATTACATTTCACCTAATTCCTATTTTATCATGAGATTAAAGGGGACCTACTTGACTTCTACATGGTGTTTGAACTTAAACGTGTGTTGGCAGTGTGTACACACGTTTAAGTTCACGTTGTTCTGTTGTTGGCTGTATCAATGAACACAGAATGTGTTTTTCTATTCTACTGCGCTACTTTTCCATTGCTTTTCTAAGTAAACACTATAGACGGACGTGTTAGACAGTTGCTCTCGTGTCTCACATCATTTTTAGACGCAAAGATGCGTTGTGTTTAAATGCCATTGGATGGGAGAAAAAAAATGTAAGGTTCAGAAAAGTAGCATAGGGAAACAGCCCCATACAGTTTTGTTTGTTGCCAGAGTATCCGAAGCATGAGTTGTAAAGGCACAGCCCTCTTCTGGAAAGGGGCGCAGGGAACAGCAGCTCATTTGCATTTAAAGATACACACACGGAAGCCTGCTTCCACCCAAAAAGGGTCATTTTGGGCATGGTATAAGAAGTGATCTGTGGGGTTTTTTTATGCTGAAAATTCAGAGAAACATTCTGGGGACACTAAGATTAATTTTACATCTTGTAAAAAGGGGTATAACCATAAGGTCCCCTTCAAATGTGATTATTTTACGCTGTTGAAAGAACTAGTTTTAACAGATAAAAACTATTTTTTAACTATAAATTATTTCTCTGTGCACATAATTCTTTTTTTTAATTCCCATGCCCTTGTAATCTTAAATCAAAAACATTAACTTCCCTTCCCTCTAGCAACAACGCCTCTTCTCTGATGAACAAAATCAAAACCTGTCCTACATTTTCTCATTTGAGAAGCCGTTTCACTTGGATATACATCACAATAGGAAATAATGAATTAATGCAACTTACGTTTCAAGACAAGTTTTTTATACATGCTATTTTAGAAAGTGGGTCCCATGGGTTCCTTGATGGTCAAATTACAAAGTAGACAAATTACAAGTTACTTGATGGTCAAATGACAAAGTAGACAATTATAACCAGGCATATATTCAGACAAATATACTAGAACATGGTCTACTGCATCTTTCACAACCTGGAACTTTGAAACGACCCACAACCGCAAGATGGGAAATTTTGCCATTTTCTCACCAATTTGTATCCAGCACAGTTTTTATGGGTGCATTCAAATAAGCAGCACAATCAGTGAGTGCATTTCACTATCATTCCTCAACCCTCAGTGAGTCAGATTGGTGTAGACGGTCTGTTGAATCTGTTTCTAAACACAAAGACAGGGTCAGCTCAACCCTATGGATTACAGCGAGGTCTGTTTAGCCTTCACAACTGCTTTGTAAGTATGTGTTTGCCCCCAGCCTGTCTCATTAGCACTGCTATTGCCAAGTGAGACCAAGAAGATGGAGGGATTAACTCCAAATTTCTCATTCAATCCTGCCTAAGGAACAGATGGGTCAAATCTCTGTTGTCCTCAATACACACATTCTCCAAAAACAGTTTGACACTCACTCTAAGTGTCTGTCTGTAACTAAGGCTGAGCTGTCAGTGAACAGATTAAAACATGAATTTGATTTTAACTTTGTCTGATGGAAAAAGTGAGTGCTGCTTTCATGCAGTTGCTATGGTTATTCAGAGTGGTTTAACTAAGGATGCAATGATATTAAAATTCTGTCTGATAGCTGATAATTATTTTAATGTCATGGTAAATTATAAAATTAAGATAAAAATAAGTCTGACCACTTAAGAAAAGCAATAGCACACCTCTCCTCTACAGGTTACATATTTTGAGGAATCATTTATGTCCGTAACACAAAGTTTAATTCGTAGAGTAAGGGGTTTGTTCAATTAACAATAGTGTTCATATTGAATATAGTCAGTAAGCTTATACATCACAGTCATGTGAATTTAATCATTAATTAACAAGAACTGCTTGCTCTCTAGATACTTTACAGATACAAACTGTACTAATATCAGTGTGTGTTCCTCAGTGACTAGATATAGCTAGTTAGACATCTCTCTGCATATAAATGCTGTGATTTTCTGCTTTGATTTAATATGATCAGATGCCACAAGCCCACGCTATGTGGGCTCAGAGGAACTTACTCTCTGTAGTATTTCATCAGATGATGACCTGCCAATTTCAGCTCAAACATCTGAATCTTTAAATGGTAGAAAATCTAGAGATTTGAATTTGTGTAAGTGTAAAAATAAAATAAGCTGACAATTGCCTTAAAGTTGCATTTTCTGAAGTCATTTAAAAAAAAAAAATCCATGTCATTGTGAATTTCGGATGAGGGCAAGATTTCTACATGCAGATTTGGTAACAGGTTCAAGTTGATCACTCACATTTGCTACAGTGACCAATAGAAAGCTGATTGGTTTGAAAGTGCTTTGTACATTACTGCACCACTGACAACAGACAATGTTTTTTTGCTCTCAAAATTGCGAGAAAATTAGACTTGGAGCGATTTTTAAAACTTAAAATAAATAAATAAATAATCAGAATCAGTGATTCAGACTGTGTATCAAACTGCCAAAGTCACGCCCCCCAGTGGTGAACCATTGGAATTTCAAAACAATTATGACATAAGGAAGCCTCGTTTACTGAAATCACATGACTTTCACGCTTCAAACCAATGATTCGAAACAAAAGATTCGTAAAGCTTCGAAGCTTCATGAAGCAGTGTTTTGAAATCGCCCATCACTAGATATTGTTGAATAAAGTCATTATTTATTTATTTTTTTGGTGCACAAAAAGTATTATTGTCACTTCATAACATTAAAGCTGCAGTCTGTAACGTTTTTTGGTTAAAAATGATCCAAAATCAATTTTTGAGCAAGTACCTAACCAGCCAGTGTTCAAAACTACCTAATTATCTTGTCTCGATTCACAACGGTAAGCTTGTAATAATGTTTTATAATAAGAGCGACATGGTGGATTTCTGCGGAAAAAACGAGCACGCAGTAGTTCGTCTGTGCGTCATTACGTCACGTCCGTAAACAGAAAGAAGGAGTCCAGGCTAGTCGGTTTTATCACGTGAGGATGCTGCTGGTAGCGTATCATTTATAGCCTTTTCTCACAGCAGCTGAAATAATTAAACTTATCATTTTGATGGCGGATTGTAATCCAGAAAGGTCCAAATGACAATCATCAGTGCCAACTGGAGATTCACCCGTAGTCAAAAATCAAAAGACTTTGGACTGTGGAGTGGATACAGAAATTGAAATCTACAGGTAACGCTAATATACACTAAATACACATAGTCACGCAATGCTAATGTTGTTAACATTAACAATTTGAGAACAATATAACAGTAATAATAATTTGCACGGTTTGGCTTGATCCGAGCTAAGCGATTGTTAGATTTAATCATCATTGGCAGCACAATTTATTGTAGGCCTAACGCTTTTTTCCTCAGTTGGTCAGAACAAAAGTGGCAGACATGTTACTTACTTGTTCAGATGATATTTTCCAGTGAAAATTCTTATATTGGTCATACTTTCAAGACGTAGAATCTGTGATTCTGAAGTGCAGTATCCACACCGGTGCGGTGACTGACAGCAAACATTAGATTCATCCGCGCTGACGAGCTGTGCCGAGGCACAACGCACATACACTGTTCCGCATATGACTGCAATTGCAGGTTTCAAACAGAGATGGCGACAAAGAGGAAAAATCGCGGACTGCAGCTTTAAGGTTGAACCACTGTAGTCACATGAACTGTTTTACATATGTTTTTAGTAGCTTTTTGGGCATCTTAAAAGTGTTAATTATCTTGCTGGCAATGCAGGCCTCACTGAGCCATCGGATTTCATCAAAAATATCTTAATTTGTGTTCCGAAGATGAATGAAGGTCGACATGAGGGTGAGTAATTAATGACAGAATTTTCATTTTTGGGTGAACTAACCCTTTAATACAGGTTTGGAACTACTTGAGGGTGAGTAAATGATGAAAACATTTTCATTTTGGGGTGAACTACCCCTTTAACTACGATAAGTAAAAGGGCAAATTTTGATTTCATAGTGAATTTCAGCTTTAGTCAGGAAGGTGATTTGACATGTAACCCGTTCTTCATGTGGCTGAATATTAAATCTGCCTCTCAGTGATCTAGATGTGAGTGAAAATACATATAAGTGCCCTCAGATAACCTCTTTAATTTATTGGCTACCAAAAGTCCATCAAAATCTCTTTTCTTGTTTTGCACTATAACACTCTCCTTTCTCTGTCCTCTTTCTCCTACATTACCTTTCTATTAGCTAATGAGCTCGTTTAGTAAGTGGAGTGTTGTCACGGCACTGTTCCTGTGATGTACAGCCCGCCGCTAGCCCAGCCTATTAGCTAATGGGTCCGATGGAGGCCTTTAGTGGGTGGACAGGCCAGCGGTGCAGGACTGCAGGGCTGCTGGACAGATATACTGCAAGGGCTGGATGACTGCTTAGGTGGGCAGGTGGGTGGAAGCGTTTAGCTGCAGAAGAGATGAAAACTAAAGGCAAAGAGCTTCAGGGTGAGAAACAGAAGCATGTCATGGGAGCAAGAAGAGGAGTGGGAAGTGAAATGTAAAGTTGGACAGCTGGAGTCTGCTGTGCCACCTGATAGAGATCAGTTCACATACAAGGTCTGTTTAATAGAGCAACGTTGTTAATGAAGCAGTAGAAGCAACAATCCAATATTTTCTAAGCTGCTGTTCAGCCATGAATGGCTCTGCAGTGCCAGAGCAAAAGAATCAATTGATTCAAAAATGTCATATTAATTTACAGAATGCACAGATTATTCATAGAAAAAAACTGTACATAGTTGGATAGCAATTTAACATGCATTTTCTAAAGAAGAGTATTAATTTTATCAATAAAAAAACCCTACTGATCCCAATCTTTTAAATAATCTTTTAAAGACATTACTGTGGCAGACGAGTAAATCATTGAATAGACATCAGTAAATATATTGTTTTTTCCATTAACATAACATTAGCCTATGCCTTATTATGAATTTATATTTACCATGTTGTGAGACTCATAAAGTAAAATTTCTTCCTACAAAAGAAATTAAAGAAGTGAATATTTTCCTGTCTGCTGTCTTTGGTGTCACGGCTCATGCGCCAGCTGAGAAACTGCTATTGAGATGAATGGGAATGAATAACTCTCTCCACGTATTATAGACCTCTTTGCAATTACTAGCTATAGTAAGCTGCAAAACATGGTTTCATGAGTGAGTCTAAATTTATTTCTTTCCCCAATCAATTGGCTGCAAAGAAAAAGGCTGAAATTTATTCAAGTGTCCACATTGCTTTACAAGCTATCAAATGTGGTTTTGTCACATCAACACTAGCAATTCAAAAATGTTCTACCCCAACTTCCAGCTTCAATATGAATATGTCAACACAGAAGAGAAACTGCGCTCGTTAAATCAGTTCATTCAAAGACAAAACAAAAGTTCAGCTTGTAGATTCAGTCAATCAACAAACCACAAAAGGTCAACAGTCATTGAAGAGGAAGCCTAAGGTATTTATTAGGTCAAATGCTTGAATAAAACAAATGTTATAGACCTTAGTCAAAGTAGAAGCTGTGGTTTATTTGACATGAATGAAAACAAGACTATGAGGTATTGAAAGTACAGTCCATTCAATGTCAAATTGTTGTGTATCTGTCTGTCGATTATTCAGTTGAAAAACATTGGCAAAGCAGACATATTGAACTTCCATCCATCAGAGTTTTATTTGTGTCAAACTAAAAAGAACTCCACCCTGTTGAAATGTAGTATAAATTTCTGATCGGTCAAATCATTTTACTTGTTTTTGTTTTCCAATCAGCTTTTTATTTGATCTTAATTGCAGGTCTGAGATGGCAAGCAGGGTTATCATTGTTAAAACTATTAAAACATTTTTGTTAACTTAAATAATGCTAAAATAAAATAAATTTAACTAAGTTTAAGTTGAAGTACCAAAATTACCAGCTGAAAAATAAATGAGCTAAAAAATTTGAATTTAAAAAAAGACAAAAAATTGCAAAATACAAAAAAAAAAAAAAAAAAAAAAAAAACTTAGCTATTAATATTAGTATTAATATTAGATGAAAAACTTCATCTAATGGGGAGTTAATAAATAAATCAGTTAATAAAATGACAAAATAACAAAAAGTCTAAAAAAAATTAGAAATAAGAAGTTGAAGTACCAATATTATTACCTGGAAATAGAGAAGCTGAACTAAAACTAAAGCTGAAATACAATAAATTAACCATGAATAGTAATATTTAAAAATAATAATAAAAATGACTTAAAAATACCAAAAAAAATTTAATTAAAATAAAAACAGAATATATAGAATTCAAAATACTAATAAAAATTATAATAGTATACAAATAATACTAAAATAAGACTGGCTGGCAGGATGGTACGTCACATTTGGGGTCATTGTGTCACATCTGTGCGACCCGCATACACACATACACACATTCTGGATGGTGTCCAAATCAGGTCATAGCAGCTACTGCAGCAGTCACCTTGCTTGCCCTTGTTGTGGATTACCAGGAAGGAGAGGATTAGCACATTTCCAAAAGTCAGTATTTATCTTGCTTGCCTTGGCTTCTATAGAGCAAGCTAAATCCCGACAACCAATAACACTTCATGCTCAGCACCTGTCTGCAAAAAAAAAGCCCAAATATCCATGTGTGCCTGATACATACTACAAGTGTCGCAGCTGTAAGTGTTGTTAAATGAAGCAAAATAACTGAAATGCTTTGTGACTTTGAGAAAATGTTGTTAAATACGATGTCATACATTTAAAAATGTTAAGTAACCTTGGTTGTGTCATATGATTGGACTGATGAAGTCTGACGTTTAATCTCTCAGTGTTTCCTAATGCAGCCCTGCTATAAAAATTAAGAGATAAAAATGGGCTACAATAGGATCAGACATTAGAAATATAATCCAATGGAGACAGACCACGCGGACAGAATGATCCACCGCTGAAGAGCTCCATTTGCTTGAATTTCTGGGCCACGTTTTCCAGCGTTTTCCTGACATGCGGCCCACTGTGTTGTACAAATGTGCATTTCTACTTGATAGCAGGCTGAAAATGTTTTTGTAGTCACAATCTGTGATTTCTAAAGAAAAGGAGCCTATAGAATGCGGTTAGAATACCCCTAAAATGTAAGATATCAGGGCAAAAATGGCTCTATATAATTTTTGGTCTCAAATTTATATCATGATATAGTTAAGCAATATCACAAGAGTGATGTTTTTATCCCGAATAGCACAAGTGCAAATGTGATATTGATTTTATACAACAGTTCAATAAATAAGTTGATATTGCATTATATTTTAGACACAATATTGTCTGTTTTTGCTCAATTTTGTCAATGAAAATATTTCAGTTTTCAGTATTAATAAAAAACCCATTAAAGGTTTAGTTCACCCAAAAATGAAAATTCTGCCATCATTTACTTACCCTCATGGCTGTTGTAGCCTAAAAGTTTGTGTAATAAATTCTATGTTGAATCAAATAAAACATGTTTTTTCTAAAGCTAATTTTTGTAATGTCTATTTGATGCTTTTCGCATTTAACACAATTATGACTTTAAATTATCTTTCGGGGGTAATTTCTCAGACAAATTTAATGTGCGATTAATTAGATTAATTAATAGCCACATTGTGTAATTAATTAGATTAAAAATTGTAATCGCTTGACAGTCCTAATATATATATAACAAGACAAGGGACAAGCTCCCTTGTCCCTTTCTGGTTTTAGAGCACAGGGAATGCTCTGATTTCCTTCCCTAAGTGAATTTTCTGTGTGAAATTAATATTAATGTTCAATATTATTCATTAATGTGCCTCACTTTACGTCAGGCTACTTACAATTGCACACTGTGTCAGGACTAGTTAATAAAACTGCTTCTTAAAACTGCACTCTATTGCCCACAATTTCTTTTCTCATTAATGTTACTATTGAAAAATGTTTAATATATTTTTTCACCCACATAAGATGAAGACTCCAGGCATATCAGTAGTCTAATAAAAGCCTGTTTTATTTTATATGTAGTGTGTCCCCTCATGAAGACTGCCATGTTGAGATCACATGACCAGATGAATACTAAATGAATGAATACTACATTTTTTATGCAGTTTTTTTATGCTCATTCACTCGGATGTATGTCATTGCTTACATTGCACAAGTGCCCACTACTAGAGGAACTCTTGTAATGTGTTTAAATGAAACACCCTAAGCCCTTGATCACTTGAAATCTGATATGGAGCTGATTTATTATTTACAGTTTTTTCCTTATGAATCTGTTTTACGCACCATTCTATAGGCCTGTATGCTTGGGCTTTTGGAGAAAATATTAAAGCTGCTGTCCGTAATTTTTTTTGTGTTCAAAATTTACAAAAATTATATAATGAGAATGGACAACATGAATCCATTTTCCAAACCATGTTTTTGTCTTACCCTGAATCATTATGGTACACTTATAATAAGTGTTTATATTCGGACTATTTCAGACCAGACTGGTAGGACTCGCCGCAGAGTATCACAGTAACTGCATGACTCGCCATAGACATACACTGAGAAAAGTAGCTCCGGCTAGAATGTTCTTCCGCAAGACGCTTGCAGTTCTGTTTATTAATCGCTAGAGGGCCAAAAATCGCAGACTGCAGCTTTAAAAAATTACACAAACAAAAATGATAACAATACAATAAACTATAACAGTCAGTGGTTAAATGTCAAAATCTGCCTGAAGTGTACATATTAAAGCAGAACTCAGTAAGATTTGCGAAGCTCCCCCTACAGGTTCCTTCAGTGAATCACACTGTCGTAAATACTCCAAGCGCAGCTCTGGACTACAACGACTACAACGCTCACCAGCGCAGTAGTTTTGCAAATACAGTACAAGAAATCTTGATGGAGGTGGGTAATTTCAAATTGTCTTATAAAGTCATAATATATACATTGTTTTTGAATTACCGTAAAGCATTTTGTCACTCTCGCGTGAACGTGAACATGAGGCGAGATTGTGTCGGGTCGACGAAGCTCAACTTGCAAGTGCTGTTTTTTGCCGTAGACGTGCCAGAGGGGGTTAGTGCACGCCTCAAACACACCACAAGTCAATTAACCATCGTAAGGACTTAGAAAACTATTTATGAAGGTTAAAATAGTTACTTAGTTCTGCTTTAAGTAGACTCATTCCCTCAATCAAAATCGATGGTCTGTCCAAATAAACTTCCCTAACCCACTTGATGAAGTTGAATGCACTTCAAAATGGCAGCGGAGATTCCCCAAGGGGAAGTACTTAGGGAAGTTTGAGTGTATGTCTAAAAGTTGAGTTAAAGGTCCCGTTCTTCGTGATCCCATGTTTCAAACTTTAGTTAGTGTGTAATGTTGTTGTTAGAGTATAAATAAAATCTGTAAAATTTTAAAGCTTAAAGTTCAATGCCAAGCGAGATATTTTATTTAACAGAAGTCGCCTACATCGAACGGCCAGTTTGGACAACATCCCTCTACTTCCTTCTTTAATGACGTCACTAAAACAGTTTTTTGACTAACCTCCGCCCACAGGAATACACAAGAGTTGCGTTTGTAGAGTGTGTTTGTCGCCATGTCGTCGAAACGCTGTTATTTTCATCCCGCAGTCCAATCACCGGGTCTGATTCCGGCTCAAATTGATAGGGTAAAATTAAAGACATGTTTTCAATAACACTGAGCGCGTGCATCTCCACATTATGGTAAGAGGCGTGACCTTTCCGGGCAAGGTTCGCTAAGCTGCTGTCGAATCACAACACAGGAACCGCTGGCACAATCAGAACTTGTTACGTATTTCTGAAGGAGGGACTTCATAGAACAAGGAAGTCATCAGCCCGTTTTTATGACAGTGGAAACAGCGGTATACAGATAAGTAAATTATGTGAAAAATACTGTGTTTTTTTACACGCGAAACATGAACACATGTTATATTGCACACTATAAACACAATCAAAGCTTCAAAAAAACACGAAAAACGGGACCTTTAAACGCAGCCCTGTAATGTCAATGTCCCTACAATAACAGACCATCGTGTAAAACTTTTGGACTTATTTTAAAAAGTCTATGCTGCGAACTTCACATACTATACATACTTTCAAAAATCCAACATTTAGTTGATCCTGATAAGCACTCATTGTCACAGCTGTAAACACAATGGATTTCTTTTTCCATGAGGGGGTTTGGCATCATGCCAACTTTGCTTCCAGACCATTAAAGAATGTGATACACACGTCTTCCGAAAATCATACAGAATCCAACCAGATGATGATTTTGAATGTCCTTAAGTGTTTTAGCCAACAGACCATGGGCATGACATTTAAGTAGGGTGACCACCCATCCCGCATTTTGAAATTAGGAGCTTTGTCCCGCAAGACTTAATAGTGTCCCGCATTTCATTTATGTCTGTAATTTTTTTCATCCCTGAAATTACAATACCACAGTAAGAAATATAATAAAAACTGTGAACATTTAAAAATCTATTTGTGCAGCCGTCATATTGTAGCTGTGAAAATAACCAACCAGCGCAATCGTAGAGAGAGGTTTTCCCACTGATGACAACTGAGTGGACAGCAGGCCTCATCAAAGTCAGTAAACACAACTACAGCAGCAAGGATTTCATCTTCCATACTGGATAAGAACCTCAAGAGCTGCTCAAAGCTGCCCAAATCGATGATTTAAAGCATGTAATCATCCATCCTGATGGTAAATATTTCCAACGAACGGCGGCGATCAAACGCCACACACGGAAATGGTCGAGCACCTACAGAAAAATGAGATATTCTCCATTTGTTTTAACCAATACAAAATTGCGAAATTCAGACACGACTTTCTTTTCACGTTAATATTTCATTTAATGCGGGTTCTATGGCGTTATTATATTGAAAAATGTCGAGCGCGAGCAATCTCTCCACTCACAGGCGGATTCCCTTGCACAAAACTGGACGCTCTCGCTCAGATATCACATCTGCGTGCTCAAACTTTTGTCCTCCAGCATGTGCAGCCGTGAATCTAGAATTGTCTTCTCTCCAGGATTTAATGTTACCATAAGCGCAACATTAAAGTGTGGGCACCCACCGGCAGAAACATTAATCGGCGCATATGCCAAGTTTGCCAACAAATGTAAATCGCGATTTACATAGCGTAATAGCTGTAAATTTATGTGTCTCACGTGTCCCGCATTGTCCCGCAAAATCACATCTACTGTCCTGCAACAGATCAATAGTCAGGAGGTCACCCTACATCTAAGGCTGAGGCTATTTTTCTGGTAACCCTCCTGTTATAGGAAATTTTTGTTCATGGAATAAATTAATTTTATCTGACTGCATAGAAATCCTCCTGCAATGGATCATAGGCTAATGGGCACACAAAGGGATGCCTTTCCTGGTCTCAAAACGTTCAATGAAAGACCACTCTGCAAAGTGAGGACATTTACACTGCCACACAAAACACACCATATGCTGGTGTGTGTTAGTATGTCAGGCTGTTTGATGTGTGTAGATGTGTCAGATAAGCCGCTTTGGGATAATGAATGAGAGGGTGATTGTAGCGTTCACTGGAACTACTATAGAAGGGGTGGGGATTCCCTGCCAGAGGGGCGGTGCATTGCTGGGAAGAGGGAAGCCTAGCTGATCGCTGTGAAACCGGTAGGCACAGGACGCCTGTCACCCAGCATTAGCGTCACTCTAATGGGCTCAAACACGCATGACTGCATTTTGTCAACATATATGCAGCATGCTTATTATGCCCAAACATACTGACTCATCCTGACACACACTCATACAATAATGGTGCATGAATTTTGAGGTCTACAAATCTCATTAAAAGATAATCAGGCTGCAAGACAAGAATATATATGATACACCTTATCATTCAAAAGTTTGAGGTCGGTAAGGTTTTTTAATGTTTTTGAAATAATATCTTATGCTCACTTAGGCTGCATTTACTTGATCAAAATACAGTAAAAAGAGGAATGAGAATTTATTGCATCCATTAGGTCGATTGATTAGATCGAGAAAACTAGAAAGGACCCAGGTGGTTGAGAGGAGGAGGTAAAAATATAAGAGTTCTTGGTGATATCATTCAAGAAGGAAAGTTGTTACATAAATTAATTTGCATTACATTAATATTTGATTACATTATATTATTTTTTGCCATTTTTTTTTTCTTTGGAATAACATGCACAATGAGACCAGAAACATTTAGTCTGCCCTAGCTTATGATCTCCTTTCATTTTCAAGCTAAATAAATGATAACATTTCTATCTTAAAACCATCAGTGGTGATTGTGCTACTTAAGGATCAATCCTAGCACTAAAACATGTGAGAGAAATACCACTATTTCACTGATTCACATCCCTACTTTACGAGAGTCTTACAACTGTCTGACAGTATTCAGTGTGCAGTGATTTCTGCCTCTAGAGGAGGTTTTACTCTGTAAGCCCACAAAGCAATAGTTCAATCACGTTAGGTGGAGAGCTGCCAAGGCCGTTGACAAAAAGCTAACAAGCGGACTGCGCCCAGAGAGGTTTTATATAGAAGGTATAAAACCCCTACATTTAATCTCAGTGGCAACTGAAGCTTCAATTTCAACACACATACACAGGGATCACAATCTAACCCAAACCCTTGACAGGCATTCGTGCATTGTGCGCACATGATCTGTGCTAAATTTGACAGCCAAGACCACAAACACACAGCGCCACACACCAGTACACACTTTCCAACAGTTAGACTCATTGATACTATTAGAGTAAGAGCATCAGGAGGCAGCGCAGATTAAGGATTACATTAGAAATGAGTGCATATGAGTGCACATGGCTTACAGATGGACTCGAGCATGACCGAGAGAGAGGGAGAGAGCTTCCATCTGATAAGATCACATGGTTTAAACGCGACACAATGTCCACCCCTCCCCCTCACATGAGCAATCAAGTCAGTCAGTCACACACACTCATACGTGGCTTCGCAAATGTTGCTGAAGTCAACAAATCCTCATCTCAATAAGGAAAGAACCTCGTTTGTGGTATTCAACCTCCAAAATATCCGGCACATGAACCTTTTAAAGGGACATGCACGCAAAAATTCACAACAGAGAAATCTAGTTGATAGACTACTATCTAGTTGATTCACTATCCAGTCACATGAAAAAAAGGGTGGATGGAAACAACACAGCAGGTCGACAGATCTTTTTCAGTCACTCTCACTCGTCCGTTGCCCGACATGTCCAGTCTCTATCTGCCCCTATTCATTTTTTGAACACCTGTTGTAAACAAACAATTGCCTGAGAGCATACGGCCTCAGGAGCATGACCAACATGCACCTGTCCGTGGGACTCATGTATGACTCACACGTGGACATTTCTGGGCTAAAAACGTGATTTTCATGCATGTCGGATGAGGTTACACTACTAAGCTATCATATCATGTGATGTTTTGGAATCTAAGGTATACATGTTTTAAACCATTGTTTTAAGACATGCAAATTCTGCAATAATTTACTCACACTAATGTTGTTTAAAAGTCATATGACTATCCTTCTTTCCGAGTAGAGACCTGCGCGGGACAGATTTTTCAGTCCCACTCCCACAAAAATGTGTTACCTTCTGCTGCTCCCACCCGTAACATTCATGTTTTGTCCCTCTCCTGCCCACAAAAGCCCACAGTATTTTAGTACGTCCATGAATTTTCCATGAAACAGTTTTAAAGTTACGTGTTGCCTAGCCACAACATACCAGCATAAACACTCCTGATTCCTACATTCACTACATTCACACTCCTACATTCACAAACCACTGTTAATTTTAAGAGAAAAGCAAGCATATGCGTGATTTGGCATGGCAGAAAGTGTGCTCCCTTTATAATCACATAAAAGCTGTCACTCATTTTAGTTAATCACGATCTCACAAAGTTTTGTTATAATCAATGAGGCTGTCTACACTACACAAGAAATCATTTATTTACATCGTGTCTATACTTTGTTTGTTTTAATAAAATGATTCACGAGTGTGCAGAACACTGAACAAAAACTTTTTTAGCGGTGAGTGGATCCTAACTTAAACACTGAATGACCATTGTGTTCCAGAAATCAACAGATATGTTTGTGATTGGCTTCATTGCTCAATACTGCAAAAACACATTGTAAATAAAAACCTTTGACTCTCTCCAGAGTGCATACACAGATAGGCCTACACACTGGACCGCTTGCCAAATCTGTTTTGCAATGTGAAGTTAATACACGTAATTTTGAGAGGAGTACGCCCATCTAATCTTCCAATTAATACCAAGGTATAAAACCAGCATCTTACCTCTTCCTGTTGTTAGTTCTTTCGGCATCCCTCCTCCTCCCCTTCTCCTCCTTTTTGTACAATTTTGCCTGTTATAGAGGGGCAATCGGAGCTCGAGTAGAATATCCTCTCCGAGCCCCTCTATAGCAGACAGCAAGCCAAATCTGTTTACAACTTACACTAAGATTATATGGGCACACGAACTTGTGAAATGCTATTATCACGGAGAAAACTGATCCTAGACTAGCAGTTATGGGCAGCTTTTCCCTCTAAAAGCGATCAAAAGCAGCAGCAGGCAGGGGAAGGCAAAGCCTTGCCCAGACCTAAGGTCTCAATATACTTCAAGCGAAATCAAAGAACAAACTATGACTTAATTTAAAACAAAATCAGGCCAAAACAAAGTTCGCTAACAGTATATCGCTGCTCACATATTCTGAACTTCTTTTTCCCCTAAGTAAAAAACGAAAAAGAACTTCACTGTGAGTATATCAGGGCCTTTACATACACTTCGTCTATGCTTGTCTATTGACACACATTTGATTTATTTCCCAACTATGTTCATTGTTTAAGACAAACCAACGGTTTATGTGAATACCTGCCAAGATAGACATTTTGACAAAAAATTTATATTTGTATATTTGAAGACTTCAGATGCAAAAGCCTCTAAGTGCCGTCTGAAATTTTCTTCTAAAATGAGAATTTTTATCAAATGGGCCGACGTGCTTTTTGGGGCCGACGGTCGCCGACCGCAAAAAAAAAAAAAAAAAAAAATTGAAAGTGAAAGTGGTAGGCCTAGATCGGCGGCCCAATACTTTTTCAATTGACACTGGGCTGCTGGCCCAAAACACATATCAAAAATATCACATAGGCTAGTTTTTTTTTTTTTCCTTCTGACAGACGCGGCTCATGAAACATGTAGCTCAGCGGCCCATTGGTTGTTTTCTTGATTGACACTGGACTGGCCCAATCATATCTTTGAACAGTACCATCTATAGGATTTCTGCCTGCACGCAGTTTCAGTGTGATGGTGATCATGGAGAAGAAACGCAAAGGAGGTGCAGAGAAGCTGCGTGAGAGAAACAAACGCTGCCAAATGTGTCAAATTGACACAAATGTTTTCGGCAGTAGCAACAGAGGCGTAAATAGCGGGGGGGGACACCTATCTGAGTGCTGTCCCCCCCAAAAAAATATAATTAATAACCACGCTAAGTATTGTGCATAAATTATATAAACTTAAAATAATTATGTAAGTAGTAAAGCAATACAAACGCAAACGGGCGTTTTAAGTTTAGAAACATTTTGAGTCACCCCTCCCTTGCCTCACAGTGGTTTGGTCCACCGCGCACGTCACACTCGCTTGTGTGTAGATTCTGTAGAAGTTCGGCGGCGCCGGCGGGAGAGAACAGTTCTACAGACAGATGAGTTCCAGTAAGTCGGCTGTCAAGGCTATTTTATTCAAAAACATCGGATGAAGTGATTATTTTCTCTTTAATTAGTCATAACAACAACAACAAAAAAAGATGATAACTGATGATTTTTTCCCGTGAGTCCGCTATTTTAGCGATTATAATGTTACTTAGCTTGTTTACCATAGCTTGTTGGATATAAGTCACCCACACCAACAACAATTAACATTGTGATAAGAATATGTAAACTGTAATAAGGCTAATAGATTTACTGTTGTGTGTTGGGTTATGCTCAGTGTGTATTCATCGTATTTTGGTGACTTGGTTGTAAACAACTTAAAAAAATAAATAAATAAAATAAATGTTTATATATATATATATATATATAAAGCGGAAGGACGGGTGGTATTTGTGATCTTATGTGGTGGTGGGCCGGTCTGGGCCAAAATGCCAGGGCCGATTTTTGGTCCCAGTCCATCCCTGCTCGTATGTATAGGTTCAGTAATTTTACTTTAATGGCAATTAATAGGTTTTTTTATTGCCATTAAAGTGAAATAACTGAACATAAACATACAAACTTGATAAAAATTTCAGATGGCACTTAGAGGCTTTTGCATCTGAAGTCTTCATGATCATTCAAGTGTGATAAGCTGCAAAAGAGAACTGAATTTAATATTGCATGATGTCACTTTCAAACCAAGCAGTTTTCTGTTGGTCAACACGACGTGGAGAAATCTGCATGGGGAAATCATTTGCCCTTATGTGAAATTCAAAGTCGCATAGATTCCAAATAAAATGACTGGATTTCTCCTGCAAAAAATTTGCCAAACAACAGTAAATGTAATGTGATCCTCCCTTAACACCTCTTCAACATCAAGCACGTCTCGTGCTTTATTTTTCTCATTCATGCATACATTTTTACTGGTCTAGCGTGTCAAGAACAAGCAGTCCTGCACTGCATGGATATATTTACATCCCACAACACGTAATGTACTCGATACACACTTTATATTATCACCACAATATATATTGTCATACCACCCAGCCCTCTAGCAAGGTCATTCTGCATATTAACATATGGGCATATGGAGATATGCTCATTTCAGCTCAAAATTCAATATTTTACGCATTTATGTTAGTGCTTACCTTGGTGAGTGTTGTCATGTAACATTTACAAAGAAGGGACATACATCAGCAGTTTTCAGCACAGCACAGCATGATCACACAGCTTGCTTAATAGAGTTGATTCAGACCAACTCACAGTACGATATAAACAGAATCACGTCTGTTAGGTATGAGAGGGTCTCTCATTCTCTCTCTCTCTCTCTTTCACACACACACACACACACACACAAGCTGCTGTTCAACATCTGTAGCTCAGCTCTGGGCTCCATCCTCCACCTCCCACTGAGCATTCTACTCAAGGGCAAATAACAAAGGATACAAACCAACTCCACCATCAACTACCGATCCATGTCAACAGCAACTCAGACCAGCCACTACAAGAAATACCTGTATTTGATCTGCATTTGAAAGATGTACTTGGAAACATTATTTGGTGTTTTTTTTTCTCCATCTCAGAATATTGGAAGACTTACTGTGTCTTGATGAAACAGGATGATTCACATTAGATCAGCATTTTTAATTAAAATATAGTAATCATAATAAATAGGAACACCTCAAATGGGGAAACAATGTTGTTTTTATTAAAATCTTTTTAAAACTAACAAAGTATAAATACTGTACAATAATTAATATACCAATTTGAAAAATTTCATTTTTTTTATATTTAATATTTCAATGTTTCATTGTTTTTTCACCAATTTAATTTTTATGAAATGTGTGTTCCCTCAAAAACGCAAAAGTAAAACATCATGATGCAGTCCTAAAAATTAGAAAATGTGCTGAATTATTATGAAAATATTATCATAATACAAAAATATGGTCCTTTTCGTTATGCATAATACACTTTCTTTTCTTTTTCCCTTTTGATTTTGGTGATGAAATACTGTATGACCAGAATATATTCTTCACAGGCTTCACACTGTACTAGAGGCTTCATATTTCTAAATTGTCTTTTTTCATAGTAATTCCCTTATTCATTTTCTTCACTGGAACAGAGTAAGTGGTGTCATTATAAAGTTATTGCTGCTTTTGGCAGCGGTAAAATGTTAAAATATCTCCTTTGTTCAATATCTTTCACTTAGTCTTTGTTTATTCATTTGTCTTGTATTGAATGTATGAATAATCCTTTGGTTCTGAATTGTATGCTTGACATATGAATCACTTATGACTTCTATGTATTTAGATACCTGTGCTGATAACTTAATAATAGGGCACTGCTGGCATATGGACGCATCAGATATGCATGAATAGCATATAATGGCTCTCCCAGAAAGTCAAGCATTGTGTCACATTCTGATACTGAAGTAACCAGAGATGGATGGGTCCCTATGAGACATTTGACACACAAATGCACACCGGGGACATACTAGGAGGTAGTAAACGTATGTAACTAGTCATGGATTTCGTATTTGAACAAATTTTATACACCTGAGAACACTGTAAAAAAATAGCATATTTTATAAATATGCTATGTACAAATGGCAGCACATGCACACTGATGTGTTCACCAGCCATTCACACATTCAAACAAATGCAAGGCAGCCAAGGTCAGTTACTCTGTCACCTAATTAATAATAGAGAATTGAGGCAGATGACCGGCGGCGAAGCAGAACGCCACCCCCTCAAGCTCTCACTAAAACACGACACACGTACAACACACACAGACACACCCACAGACACAGACATCTGTAGGATGCCATAACCTTGATGATCATGTGACTGAATTATAATGTCTTCACCATCAGTCGAAAGCACCTTCACATGTATATGAATACAGCTCTCCCTAAATAACTGAATTACTATTATGGTTAAACACAGATAAACCTTGGATGATCATCATATATAAATTAAGAGAACATACATCAATATCATGACTTCAGATAGAGGTCATTTCATGACAATTAATTGTCAAGATCATTGGATAATATTATATTAGCTAATGAAGTAAATCTAACCTACAAAGCTGAACAGTGAGATACTGGGTCGCACTTTGTCTATAGATAGATGGATAGTTAGTTAGAGCTATTATATTTACAGTTAATAAATGATATTAAATAAATAGTAATTCACATGAGCAGTTGTGTACCGAATAGACAACACAATCTCATGGCAACTATTTTACATTTTGTATGAATTAGTATGATCTCATTTGTACAATTTTATATGTTCTGCTTATGCCCCAGTGACAGTTTAGGTGTGAGGTTAGTGGTGGACCTTCGTGCTTAAATCAGAATAAAAGCATGGCAAAGTACAGAGTAAAAGCCGGCTGGAACTTTGTATATGAATGGAGTGGAGTGACAGAACTCAGTGTTCTCTATTCACTCCTCAAGATCCACTCCGGGATTTCCATTTCACCATCCCTGCACAGTGCTGTTATAGTAAATATGATCACTCTTCAGTGTTGCCAAGTCCGCGGTTTTCCCGCAGAATTGAGCTACTTTTACACTGTTGCCGCGGGTTGTTTTTCATGTCTGCGTGTTGAATCGACCCCAAATAACATGATATTTAGCCCCTGGAATGAAAATTTTACCAGGGGAGCCCCGCCAAAAACACAGATTTTACCCCCCGGAACGTGATTTTTACTGTAGGACCCCCCCGAAACGTGATTGGGCAAGTCTTGAGGAGCAATTGGGCGGGTTTTGTTGTGAAAACCTGGCAACCCTGGCTACATTTACACTGTTGCCGCGGGTTGTTTTTCATGTCCATGGGTTGAATCGACCCCAAATAATGTGATATTTAGCCCCTGGAATGCGAATTTTACCAAGGGAGCCCCGCCAAAAACACAGATTTTACTTTAGGACCCCCCCCCCTGAATAACGATTAGGGTAGTTTTGAGGAGCAATTGGGTGGGTGTTGTTGTAAAAACCTGGCAACCCTGGCTACATTTACACTGTTGCGGGGGTTGTTTTTCATGTCCGTGGGTTTAATCGACCCCAAATAACGTGATATTTAGCCCCTGGAATGCCAATTTTACCAGGGGATCCCCGCCAAAAATGCGGATTTTACCCCCCGGAACACAAATTTTACTGTAGGACCCCCCCCTTGAAATGCAATTGGGCTAGTTTTGAGAAGCAATTGGGTGGGTTTTGGTGTGAAAACCTGGCAACCCTGTCACTCTTGGAACTGCGGGGCAATTTCATTTCAAGTAGTGTGTTCACAAACTCTTCAGTACAGCCCCCTCAGAACTGTGCTTGACGAATGTGTATATTTTAGGACAAAATGCAAACGTATTGAGATTCTTTAAGTTTTAAGATGCAGTCACATTAGCAAAATTTCGCGTTCAAAAAAGGTCAGTATTGTCAATAGTGTAGCGATATATGAAGCACAGCTCACTTTCAAACCAAGCAGCTTTCTGTCGTTCAACGCGGCGAATCTACCGTTGCGAAATCTGCGTGGGCAAATCTTTCACCCTCGCGCGAAATTTCCGTTGGCGTCCATTCCTAATTGAACTGACTGAATGAATTTCTCTCGCGAAAATTCGCTTAACATTTGTAAATGTTATTTATTTTATTAAAATTTAACACACAACGGACGCGTCGAAAAACAGCTAGTAACTGAATGATAGAGAACGCGTCGCGATGCGTTTTTCAAAGTTGAACTACTTTTAACTTGCCACAAAACAGTGAGACGCGACGCAACGTACGCCTGTCTGACGCATGTGTACATAGACCAACAAAATAAAAAATAGCGCTGACAGAATTCAAGTCCCGTAAGTTGCTCCTCTGAGGCGCTGTCCAGCACGCCAGCCTCGTGAAGGTGATCGGGCGACCGCTTAGCGTGACGGAGATCACCTTCAGCAGCCTGGCGTGCTGGACAGCGCCTCAGAGGAGCAACCTCCACCTCCATCTCTCTCCACTTTCTCGTTCTCGCAATTAAATATACAGCAACGTCTCGTGTACAAGTAGCCTGACACTGGCTTGAATGCATTAGCACCATTGAGTTCACTACTTTAAGTGTGATAGTTTGCGTGCATTTGTATGGATTTCCTTCAAAACATCCACGTGAATGTGCCTACCTGATTATGTCATCGTTATGTCCCAAATAAAATTTCTGCTTGTGTTCCCGTGTGTTGTACACAACTCCGACGCCGGCGACGAAGTACACGATCTCTTTGGCGGCCGTGTAGTACAGGTTGTTGCGGCACTGGTGTCCCCGGTAGCCGTAAACCCACTCGAGTCGCAGATGACAGTTCGGAGCTGTTCTGTCAGCCATGTTCGGACGTGTTTTGCTAAGAAGCGAACGGCTGGTGCTTCTTCATTCACCGACGCGACGAGCCGTCACATTCAGTCCCGTTTATCCGCTCAGTCCGCTCTCAGCAGCGCAGCTTCGTCCGGCCAAAGACAAACGAATCGACGACATATTTCAGTTCAAGTGAAGTGCACAACTTTAGGCTGTTTGCATGATGTTAGGGCAAATGCTTTGTTTTGTTTCAGACGCTGCAAGTTAAATCGGTTTTGAGTCTGGCGTGTACTACTTGTGACATGTGCGAGGCATGAAGCTACTCTCTCTACTTCTGATCAGACGGGTGGCTTTGCTCTAATGACATGTCAAAACCTGAGAACATGGATTTTTCGCATTAGTTAACTGGGACCGGCCAATCACGAGCGGCGGTAGTGATTGACAGAAAGTATGGCCAATCACGTCGTCAGGATGAGTTGAATTAAAATGTGTGGACCAATGGCGAGCAGGAGAAGGATGGCGAAGGGGTCTAAGCTGTGTATGGCCTGCTCATTTAGCACAAATGGCAGTTTAATAGCTTTTGTTGTAGGCCTACTAGAGTACACTAGTCTGAACTCTTACTGACCTTAACGACTTTACAAAAAACGGGACTGGATATTTTGTAACCCTCTAATATGGGATGACAGCAAACTTTTTCAGTTTTAGTCCATCAAGTTAAACTAAATTAAAATAAGAAATGGTGTCTTGGCAACAAGACTAGCTAAAATAAATTTACCCCCAGTTTCACAGACAAGGCTTAAAGGAACACTCCACTTTTTTTTGAAAATAGGCTCATTTTCCAACTCCCTATTATTGTTCCAACTCCCTATTATTAGTGCCCTATTATTTAAACAGTTGAGTTTTACCGTTTTCGAATCCATTCAGACGATCTCCAGGTCTGGCGGTACCACTTTTAGCATAGCTTAGCATGGTTCATTGAATCTGATTATACCGTTAGCATCAATGACCAAAGAGTTTCGATATTTTTCCTATTTAAAATTTGACTCTTCTGTAGTTACATCATGTACTAAGACCTACGGAAAATGAAAAGTTGTGATCGGCTGAATGGATTCGAAAACAGTAAAACTCAACTGTTTAACTCTAGGGGAGTTGGAAAATGAGCCTATTTTCAAAAAAAGTGGAGTGTTCCTTTAAGCCCAGACTAAAATGGAGGTTTGATTGTTTTTTACTGAAAGCAACTTAAAATAAGTTAAAATATCTTAAAATATGTCAGTGACATTGTTTTGTCTCAAAATGAACACCAGTAATGCTTTTATCTAAGGCATGTTTATAAAAGCTACTTACATGTCCTAATTGAACATGTCTGTGAAACCAGGCCTTAGTTTTTTATATTTTATTTTAAGTAACAAAAAGTTTTTTAATGTTTCTTTTTCAGTTAAAGGTGCAATATGTACGATTTCTGTCCGCTAGAGGCCTATTCAAAACAAAGGCATAGCTTGATGACGGCAAGTTTGAGCGCAGAATCTTGGGACATGTGGTCTTCACTTCAATGGCTGGTGGAAACAATCGGGATAGGACTCAGGAAGAAATCATGTTCATGGATGCAATTATTAACGTTGCTGTAGTATAAAGCATAGCAGGATTGAGTGTTGCGGGAGCTGAATGAGGACGCTGGAGCGATTGCGCAACACACGAGCAGCGGAATTTTTATTATGCCACAGTCGCTGGCGCCGCTTCCGCTTTTCCGGTCATGAGTATGAGGTAACGCAGCTCTGTTTATCATAATAGATACATTTGAGAGTGTTGAAAATGTTATTATTACGTTACTCTGTGCGTTCGCTAGGCGGCTGCTGTGAGACACTGTTACACACTGCAGTAAACTAGATCGATTTTAGAATATATTAAATTCTGGATGGCTTGTGTTGATAAATGACATGCAATTAATTTTAAAACGTATTGTATGATGGAGAAAATTCTGTATTACTGTTACTAAAAATAAAACTGCATCTGATTATGCTATGTTAGCTATTTGACAAAATAGTGTTTTTCTCTGAGGCATGGTAAAGCATGGTACTCGCAAAAAATCAAGAAAATTGATTTAAACAATAAGACAAAACATGTTGAGCTATATAACAATAATTAGTTTTCTGTCTATAAATATTTCAAAACAGTTGTTCCCTTGCCTATTAAAACATGTAATATATTAAAGCGTCTTTGGTGTTTCCATGATTTCTACAAAATAAAACCTGAAACCGAGGGTAACGCGGGTATGACGCAATTGATAGGTGACTTCTCACACGTCCCGAAACCTTGATTATTGCAAATTGCAATTTTTACGATTTACAAAATAGTTGGAAACATTTGGGATATTGTAAGTACTCAAGTGAACAAAATATATAACACTGGCCTAGTGGTTTTTGGATCTTTGACTGCAAAAATCTTACATATTGCACCTTTAACTATAATAACCCTAAGATTTTCATTGTTTTTTTTGTTCTTCTCCAGGCACATTTTTCAAAGTTGATGCAACTCAGCATCCATTTTATGTGCGTGTTCCATGGTAGAAAGTAATTCAAACAGGTATGGAGCAACATTAAAGAGTTAGTCCACCCAAAAATGAAAATTCTGTCATTTATTACTCACCCTCATGTCGTTCTACACCCGTGAGGCCTTCGTTCATCTTCGAAACACAAATTAAGATATTTTTGATAAAATCTGATAGCTCAGTGAGACCTGCCTTCATTGCAAGTGAACAAAATTGCGTTAATTATCTTGCTAGCAATGAAGGCAGGTCTCACTGAGCCATCGGATTTTATCAAAAATATCTTAATTTGTGTTCCGAAGATGAACGAAGGTCTTAAGGGTGTGGAACGACATGAAGGTGAGTAATTAAAGACAGAATTTTCATTTTTGGGTTAACTAACCCTTTAAGGTGAGTAAATGTGCTAAAAACTTAATTGGCCACTTCTAGCATATGGACACATCTGATATGCATGAATAGCATATAATGGCCCTCTCAAAAAGTCAAGCATTGGGGCACATTATGACACTGAAGTAACCAGAGATGTTCACCCCCGGTCTTGATGGGTTACGGCCCTAGTGAATATGTAAATAAGGGGGTCTGAAATCTTATATGAGACCCAAAACCTTGAGGATGTCAATAAATAATGATAAGAGACAGAAAATTTAGTAGGTGAGGAGTTTTTCTATTTGATAGCACAATGAAGGTAAAAGTACAGAGACAAAAGGTAAAGCTGCGTTGAAGGCCGTCATTCTCTCTGCCTCTCATAGGACTCAGACTTGGAGCATTTTAGGTTATACAAAACACAACCTTAATCTGAACAACTCCTCATTAGACATATAAACATATTCCAAATCTCTTGATATAAATATCCATGGCAAGCAAGAGGCTACACGTCCAAAACAAACAAACAAACAAAAAAACGAATTCTTGTTAAAGTCAACATGGCTCACAACCTTTAAAACTGCATTTAAATGACACTGACCAATTAATTTGAATTCCATAACAATGGAGGGAGTTATTATAGAAAAAGACCTTAAACAGTTTGGTATAAATATTAATCTTAAATGTTATATAACATTAAAAAATGGACCCCTTTAGAACAAGAAAAGCATTAACATAAGGTGCTAAGGGCCGATGGAGTGGCACTAAATGTTCACTTTATATAAACTGAACAGAATGGGAGCAGATGCTGACGACAGCAGTCCATTTGCACCGCTCTTGTTTACCACATTAAGACATTGTGTCAAATATCTCCACACATTCATTCCTTTCACAGTGAACAAAAACAAGCTGTTTTCTGTTGGTCTTCAAATGTGAAGGTGTAACTTTATGGGCACTAAGTGGGCGAAATTTCTTTCATAAACATGAATACACATAAAGATGAACTTCCAATCTACTGTTAACAACAACTCATTTTTTTTAATAGCGCAAAAACTGCTGTGGGATGTCTAAGGGTTTCATTACATATGCAAACAAGTGCTGCAAATCACGTTTTGGATTTATTACATTTTAATTAATGTAAATATTGTTCAGATGGTTTTAATTACATATATTGATATTAATTAGTGCTAAACAATTTTTGGAACACACCACATGGCAGTTCACAAAACAGTCTGATTTAAATCAGCAACAAAATGAAACGTTCCGCTAACTACATGATGTATAAAACAAATACTTTGTATTCATTAGTGATTTTCAAACAAGCTAGCAATTATTCCATTTATAACTTGGAGGAATATGAACAAAATTGTACAAATCTATGTTAATTTTCCTTTTAATCCAGGAATGGTAACCAAGAATCAAAGCGTTTTAACCTTTATGGAAGAGATGTGTCCTTCCTTGCAATTAGAACAAGAAAAAATACTCCCAACATATACATACAGTTTGTTCAAATATTTCAAGGGTGTGTACTAATCTGAAGCAAAGTCATAAATATGACTTTCAAAACTGAATCATGTACAAAACATTAGAACTTTTAAAGGAACGCCTGCTAAAAAACATATCTCTCTCTCACACACACACACACACACATACAGGGAATGTCAATATATCCTCTTGCAACCGTCCAACCAAACTTGACACTGACAAACAACAGAGTTTAGAAGAATTTTTAAAAGAATAGTTGAATTTTAGCCTCTTCGGGGTCTTTCATAAAACTATCAAAACATTAACGGTACATGACACTGTTCACCTGGAACTTCATCATTCGATTTTTCTCCCACTTCATATAACACCTCATGATATAATGCGTTGAAATGCACATGAAAAATGTCAGGTGTCACAATGTTTATGGAAAGATGATGAAAGTCTTTCGGAGCACAATGGAAAGATTACGGAGTGTCACAAGATCAAACACAGTGGCACACGGTCCGCAAGAGCTGCACGCTGGGCCTTCATTCGGCTTACAGAGCAGATTTGCAGACGTTGCACAAAGATATACACTGTGGATCATCACAATATAGGATTGCCACTAAATACGGAGCACAAAGACATTTTAGGTGTCCCGGTTGTTAGATTATTGGGTGTTTTTATGTTCAGTGTCATTAAAGACACTGATATCAGTTAGTCTTTTCCATCATCAAGAAAAGAAAACCTTCAGAACAGTCTTCCAGCTTAAATATCTAACATGCCTAGTATGTTCACTTAACTAACATCCACCGTGACTCGAATTTAAACTGATTTAGATGTTGATTTCCCAAAAGTTCACATTACAGTACTGAGTTGTTAGACTATAAAAAAAAAAACTGTATGCAAAGGCATAGAAGATAGAATTCAATGCCCATTATCAACATCATTATGATTCCCAATATAGTTTATTTTTGATTACAGATATATTTTATCAGTATAATAGTTATTATTGTTATTGTATATTATTCACTCTGTTTTCACAATTTGTTCAGGGAAGGATGGCGGAGGGGTGGGACAGTAGGGTGACGGCAGTCATTGTGACGAGGCTTTTGTGGCTATCGTGGACACGCAGTGCTGTTGGAAGTTGGGGGACATGGCCGAGTTGCAGCCCAGTCTCTGACATGGGCCTTTCAGACCACTGTCACCCTCCACGATCCAGGGGCTGCTGTCCGACTCCTTGCCCAGCATGCCACAGCACTCCTGGGAGGGGGCGCAGTTGCGCTCTCCAGCGCCTAAAGCGGGCAGCTGGCTGGGAGGGGGTGGGGCCGAGGGGTCGTTGGAGGAGTGGTCTTGGAGGACACTGATGATGTGGTTGAGGAGGTCATTGAAGAACTCAGGAACGCCCTCATATCCTGAAAGGAGTAAAGACAATGTGGTCATGATGTTTCTTGAGTGCAGATTGGTCAGTGAGAACATGATATTTCATGATGAGATACATGATGATATTTTTATTTTAATTAAATAAATGTACTATATGGTAGTTCAATAATGTTTTTTATTTAATATTTTGTATTTTTAGGGGATTTTATGGTAGCAAATTATATCTATGCAGTAATTATAATCCATTTATTACCTGTTAATACCTGTTTTTGTGCATAGACCTGCAAATTAAATTTCCAAATTAAACGGTCAAAAATCTTGAATGCTTTGGAGCTCAGACTTAAGTCTGGACACTTTTTAAAGTACCTGAATATTGCTGAAGTGAAAATTGTGAAAATGCGAACTTAAAAAAGTTAAATACAGTTTTACATTTTTGTATGATAAACATTTTCTAAAGCATGTTTTATTCTAAAACTGTGAGAAAATCAAAGCTATAAATGTAAAACATAAATCTAAAGTTGTGTTCCAAATTTGAGGTTTATCTCAAAGTATGAGCTCTCAGTAAGATTTTGTTTGGGCGCAGTACCAAACGCTTCCACTAGATGAAATGAATTTCCAATGCAGACATTTTTGAGTGTGACTATTTTTTTTAAGGCCCATTTAACCTTTTTGAATCATGTCAATGATTTGTGTGTGTCTGATGAAGTAAAACATTCTCAAAAAAAAAAAAAAAAAAAGTAATTTTTTTTTTTTTGTCAAAAATGACTGAAGAGCAATACACACACGATATTTAAATACTCATAATTAGTAGTAATATAAATGTATTACATTTCATTTTTTTAAATTAACATAATATAAATACAACATGATTAGACAAACAAATGACTTTTTTAAATGTCTGAATAAAGTTTGTGGGGACATGATGCCAAAACTGTCTAACTTGCTGGATATTGTACTATAATATTTTATTTTAAATATTATTAAAAAAGTAAAAGTTTGGGGTCAGTAGTTTTTTTTTTTTTTTTTAAGAAATTATTATTATTTTTATTATACTTTTATTTAGAAAGTTTTCATTAAATTGATCGAAGTGACAGTAAAGACATTTATAATGTTGCAAAAGTTTTATATTTCAAATAAATTATGTTCCTTTCATCATGCTTAATGGTGAGCATAATAGACTTTTTTTTAAAACATTAAAAAAATTGTACTGACCTAAAAGTTTGCACGGTAGTGTATGTGTGCAAAATAAAAAAGTTATTAAATGTTCTCCAGGAGTTCTGGACTCTATCTGGCAAGGGAGAGATGTCTTGTGGTTAGCAGGATGTTTGCATAGACAGATACACACCAGGGAATGCATTGATGTCAATGATAGCGTGTTGGCCTGTCTGGTTGTTAATGATGACGTCGATGCCGAAGAGTGAAACCCCGAGAGCTTCCCGTAGAGATTTACACAGTTCCCTGATGACATCATCATTCGGGGGCTGAGAAACACCTTCTACATTATCTCTCTGTCAAAAATGCAAACAAAAGTAAAGTGAATAAAGAGCTTTGGCCAAAAGCTTTAGTGAACAACACTGTGTGCTGACTAGCGAGAACTGCAATTTATACGGGATGCCCACTTACAGATGTGAGGTCAGAGGACGACTCTGGCTTGGACACATTGTGGCTATTGAAGAAAATCGCTTTTCTGTCTGTAAAGGCATAAAAATGCAAACAAATTCATGTAAAAAAATCCAAACACAGTCAGCTGAATAAAAGTGAAAGTGTAACAGTGCAAGTGCACAGGAAGCCACTAGACAGCAGCAGAGAGTTGCGGTTCAGATGAGAGATTCAAGGCTTCAGGAGTGCCAGGCAGAGAGGGAGAGAAAGAGACAGTGAGGAGGAGGAGGAGGAGGAGGAGGAAAAACAAAAATCTAGTGCCAAGGGAATGCTGAGATTTATGACTTCCCACTCAAATGGCAGTAAAGAAATTCATTAAGGGAGACAGCAATCCACCATTTAGCCTTCCTTCTGCAGACATCAAAACACCCCAAACATTCACAATGTACATCTATTAATCCTCAAAGATATCTTTTTGAATTCTCTTCATCTGTATATCTTCTAAACATGGCCGTTATGCCACTGAATAGAACAATGGACAGAACCCAGGAAACAAGCCATTACAATGGAATATACTTAGTTGCTTTAGAAATCCATGTTTTAAAACACATTTAAATAGAACATGTATATATAAACCTTAATAATATTTGTCAAACAATTAATCGCATCCAAAATAAAAGTTTGTGTTTACAAAATGTGTGTACTGTGTATATTTATTTTGTATATAAAATACAACACACATACATTTATTAAATTAAGAAATATTTACATGTATACATGTATATTTATATATTTATAATTTATTTTATATATAAATATAAAAATTGTATATATAAATATAACATATTTTTGTTAAATATATACATGCATGTGTGTTTTTATATATACAAAATAAATATACACAATAAACACGTATATTATGTAAACAAACTTTTATTTTGGATGCGATTAATTGTTTGATATATATATATATATATATATATATATATATATATATATATATATATATATATATATATATATATATATATATATATATATATATATATAAATATAGCTGCAAGCAGCAATTACGGGGCCAAGCACAAAAACAACACAAGAGGCCAGCCAACATGGCTGTGAGCATCAGACCAACCGCAACAGTGAGCAATTAAAGACCCATTAAGATCATTTTAGGCAAAAGAGCTGAAAAATGATCAAAAATGAGGATTTACTGGTTCTTCACTTTTGACCAATAGGTGGCGCTGTGACCAAATTAATGTGGTATGGTCAGAGTGAGGTGACAATGACATTTGCAAAGTTTGGTGTCAATATGTCAAAGCATTACAGAGATACAGCTTCAAGAGTCGTTTTTGCGTCATGCCTCAAATTCGTTGCTCCGGTATACGAAAACGGTTTGATGTATCGACTTGAAATCCATAACTTTTTGTCAGCATGGTCTGAAGATGATTTGGTTCAAAATTGGTGAAAATCGGAGCAATGGTCTAGGAGGAGTTCGAAAAAGTAGGTTTTTAAAGAAAAACAACATGGTGGAAAGGAAGTTCAGCCGACTATGGCAAATTTGATATCTATGTTCTCAGCATGACCCAAGGAATCTACTGAGACCAGTTTCATTACAATCGGTTAATATAGTCAAAAGGTATTAGAATTTTTGTAAATTTTGTTATAACTTTTGACCACAAGGTGGCGCTGCACCAAACTTTTTTGAGTATTGTCAGGGCATGGTGCCAAAAACCCATACCGAGTTTCGTAACGATACGCTAATGTGTTCGTAAAATACAGCATTTTAGCACAATATTCAAAATGGCAGACGGACAAAATGGACGATATGGGAAAATTGGATATCATGTCCCGAATCTAACGAGACCAAATTTATGATTTTTGGACAAACCCATCAGAAGTTATAAGCAAAAATAGCCATTTTTCATATCTCCGCACCAGTAGGGGGCACTGCGCCGAAACAATGCATGATGTCTCAGGTCATGCTTGTGATGACCAAGTTTAGTCTGAATACGATAAAGCGTTGCGGAGATACAGCCTTACGTCTATTTTCGCAAGTACTACGTACAATTCGTTTGCGTGTTTTTCGAAAACGGTTTGAGAAATCAACTTGAATTCCATAACTTTCTGAAGATGATCTGGTTCAATTTTCGTGAAAATTGGAGTAACTGCCTAGGAGGAGTTCGAAAAAGTAGATTTTTCAGAAAATTCAAAATGGCGGAAAAATTTTCATGATGGAAAATGACGACATAGGGTGCAATCGATTCGTTGTGACCCAAGGAATCAGTTGTTCTAACCCTTACAGTTCAAAAGTTATTAGCATAAACATAAGTGCAACTTTGGACAGCAGGTGGCGCTAGAGGGATTGAGTTTTGGACACAATTTGGTATGGACACATTTCAGAATGTCCTCTAACTGTGTGCCAAATTTCACAACTTTTTACCATACGGTTCTATGGGCTGCCAGAGACTTCTATGGCGGAAACGGAATAATAATAATAAGAAGAAGAATGCCAACAAGGGACTTTACAAACCCATAAGAAATTCAATTAAATGTTTTTCTTCTCGCCTTCATTCTTAGAAAACATTAACAACCTAATCTGTATTTAGAAACACAGTGCCACCCCTTTTTCTTCGTTTTAATCTTCTAAACAGGTTTTTTGTTTTTGCTGTTTGGAATACTGCTTGAAGGCAAGGCGCGATGACATGCGAGTGCATTTTCATGTGTGTGTTCATGCAGAGTTCAGCATAATTTCATGATTCACAAGTATGACCTCATGAATTTGCATTAAACTAACAGGTTGCCCTCCCAGGAGCCATAACTGGTTTGCATGGACTGCAAGTACATATGCATATGCAAACGGACCATCCTGTACAGCGGCCTGTGGCGGAAACCAGACTTGAGTAAGCACTTTTGCTGACAGGGTAGGAGCAAAATACAATCGACTGTTTCCACTGCAAAGTCAGCTATGCAAAGGCATCTGAGTTATACAGCGGGAATGTTGTAACGTAAATCATGCCTAAACAAACTGAACGGTTCAATTGCAGTAAAACGAACCCTATCGCAGGAGTGGCCTTTCATGGAAATAACATTTATAAAGAGCTGAAGTGTGGACTGAAGGTTTACCAGATGGTCCAGAGGGGAAGTTCTTGAGTGATGGTCTCTCCACCACAGTGTATGACTCGCCCACCACAAACACCTTATAGAGCACGGCATTGTGGTTTATAAAACTCTGAATGACACACGGTGGCTTCACGTCCTTTAGGTCCTCGGCATTGAATATTATAGCCATCTGCAGAGGAACACAGTGAGACTACTTTAAACAGGCGTATCTATTTAAAGTGATAAATAAACTCTTTACAAATAAAGGTTCCAAAGGGTTTTTTTGCAGTGATGCCATAGAAACAACCATTTTGGGCTCTCCAAAGAACTTTTCAGAGAACAGTTCTTAAAAGAAAATTAAAGTGTTTTTTGACCTTGAATGCATGTAAACCTGTTGTGTTGTACCTCCAACACAAAATTAGGAACTTGTAAAATAGCATAATAGGGGCCCTTAAAAGGTTCTTCATGGAACCATGGATGCCGATAAAAAACTGTGGTCACATTTCACAAAAACAGAGTTAGAAAAGAGTATTACCTCATGAGAGTTAGTTCCGTGAGCAACCCGTGTTTTGCAAACTGTGCAGGATGAGAAGAAAAAACACTCTTGTTAAGTCTAGTTATTAATGCAGCTCTTTAATAAACCTTTAATGCAGTGAAATCCTTGTGAAATGCAACCTAATAGCATTTTAGTGAGTTATAGTCACAGCTGCAGTTTTTAAAATCATTTACATATTAATTTATCAATACATACAAATTATAGGTTGGTCAGTACTGGAATTTGCTGATACAATAATAATTATTTTAAAAAGGCAATAAAAAGACTGCAGATACTGTGCAGATTCTACTAAAATATAAATATTAAATGTGTTAAACAATGTTTTTAGTCATTCCTTCCTATGACAGGGCAAATTAAATGCCAGATACAGTTTACTGTGTAACCAAAATCCCAATAAGAAAAAACACCAGATTTTACACATAATGTGGGACTCTTAATAATAATACACCGTGACTCTTATTTTGAAATGCTGCATTACTACCAGCTGCTCATTCATAATGAGGAGGAAGATAAAATATGCACTCTTACAACCATCTACAACATATTACAATATACAAACACTATATTATTGATTGTGAACTGCTCTGAAACCCGATCCTGTAGAACAGGGGTGCCCAAACCTGTTCCCGGAGAGCTACTATCCTGCAGATTTCAGCTCCAACCTCAATCAAACACACCTGAACCAACTAATCAAGGTGTTCAGGGTTGCTTGATAATTACAGACAGGTTTGTTGGAGCAGGGTTGGAACTGAAGTCTGCAGGATGGTAGCTCTCCAGGAGCAAGGTTGGACACCCTTGCTGTAAATATGCAACATCACTGCATTTTGACATTGAACATTTATTAATCACATTAGCCGTATTGCGCTTCCTGT
Organism: Megalobrama amblycephala; assembly: GCF_018812025.1. Taxonomy (NCBI): domain Eukaryota; kingdom Metazoa; phylum Chordata; class Actinopteri; order Cypriniformes; family Xenocyprididae; genus Megalobrama; species Megalobrama amblycephala. The sequence goes on from NC_063048.1 coordinate 28,241,805, forward strand.
TTTTCGGTCCCCAAATTTAACACCACATAAAAATTAGGGCTGGGCGATATATCGCATGCGATTGTCACGCGCATTTCGTCAGTAAAGCCGGTTCCCTGATTACCGCTAAATCGCCATCACCTGCTTTCAAATGGAGCGCAGAACCGTAGTTCACTGACAAGCCACGCAATATTGCGTTCATTATCGCAGATGAATCGCCTTCGATAATGAACGCGATATTGCGTAGCTTGTCAGTGAACTACGGCTCCGTCTATTAAATGCCGCTCCGTTTGAAAGCAGGTGATGGTGATTTAGCAGTAAAAGTAGGTTTTTCAGGAAATTCAAAATGGCGGAAAAATTTTCATGACGGAAAATGACGACATAGAGTGCAATCGATTCGTCGTGACCCAAGGAATCAGTTGTTCTAACCCTTACGGTTCAAAAGTTATTAGCATAAACATAAGTGCAACTTTGGACAGCTGGTGGCGCTAGAGGGATTGAGTTAGAGACTCCAAATTTGGTATGGACACATTTCAGAATGTCCTCTAACTGTGTGCCAAATTTCACAACTTTTTACCATACGGTTCTATGGGCTGCCAGAGACTTCTATGGCGGAAACGGAAGAATACTAATAAGAACGACAACAAGGGACTTTACAAACCCATAAGAAATTCAATTCAACTCAACGTTTTTCTTCTCGCCTTCATTCTTGGAAAACATTAACAACCTAATCTGTATTTAGAAACACAGTGTCACCCCTTTTTCTTTGTTTTAATCTTCTAAACAGGTTTAGAAGGTTAAATCGCCTTCGATAACGAACGCGATATTGCGTAACTTGTCAGTGAACTACGGCTCTGTCTATTAAATGCCGCTCCATTTGAAAGCAGGTGATGGCGATTTAGCGGTAATCAAGGAACCGGCTTTACTGACGAAATGCGCGTGACAATAGCATGCGATATATCGCCCAGCCCTAATAAAAATATATGTCAGCTTTTTATGGCCTAAAATTTGAATTTTAAACTTTTTAAGAAATTTCTGTGAAATTTCAAGGACAAAAAAGGTCCTTTGTCCATTGTCAATAGTGTAGGGATGTATGAAGCACAGCTCACACTGAAGTGACTTTCAACCCAAGCAGAATTATTCTGGTCAACACGGCAAATTCGCTAAACCAATATGAACCCACTGCGAAATCTGCATGGAGAAATCTTTCGTTGAATCTTTTCTCAAGCAATATTCCCGATTCCTACTGCAATTAATGGATTTTGCCGCCAAAAATTTGTAGAACAATTGTAAATGCAACCACATCTTTAGAGTGAGATTTATAGAATGAGATGCCTTGGTTAAACATTACTTCCTGTTTCAGAAAGGAAGAGGTGAGAATCGTGAGACTTACTGAAAGGGAATGTAAGACCATGCTGCTCAATCTGCTCCAGCGTGTCTGGGCCACACTCACTGTTCAGCACCATAAATGGAGGAGAACAGATCCTTACATCTGCAGAGAGAACGAAAGACAGGAAGAGACAGGTGAGTCCTGCTGAAAAGACCTGGTTGAATCTTATATGAATTATAAAGGGAAAGGCAAGGGTTTGTGAAAGTGGAGTTTGACTACTGAGTCATATGACTACTGTAACCAAGGAAGCATGTAATACCCGAAGAATACTATCCATTAACGCTCTTATTTATCTCAATGGCAGTTGATTGGCTGGCAAATGTATGTGATTTGATATTTGGCATCTTTGCTCATGGACCCATAGAACTTTTTTAGCCAATCGCGTGAGAGATAAAATGCCATGTGACTTGTAATCACTCTGGAGCTGCAGGAAAATGATGTCATGATAATACTGATTAGCTGATGGCACCACAGGAACGTACACAGTCCCAAAACCCTTCTGAGCTGTGACTATTTAGAGCCTTTATAAATAAAATAAAATAAAATAAATAATAAAAACTGACCTGTCTCTTTCTTAAAGTTGGCATGAAAAGAAACTTGTGAACATCTTTTCTCCCCTGTTATAATGTAGTGAGTGCAACAGGTTTCATGAGTTTGAGCATGTTTTGGCCCTCAAAACTGCGATTCATTTCGGAATAGAAGAATAATTGACTGAGCAATTACAATAGGGTCCTCACACCATCGGTGCTCGGGCCCTAATAATGATACATTATACATTACAAACACCACGATATTTCATCTGACCAATCAGAGCAGAGCAGGATCTCGGAAAGGACGGGTTTAGAGAGACTGATATTTAAGCAGGAAAAAATCAAAATCAATTTAAAGACATGAAATTTAGAATAGTCAGGACTAGTTAGGTGAGAGTAGTCAAATGAGTTTACATCATCACAGGGATAAAAGTAACAGTAGAAGTTATCGGCAGCGACTCCTATAAAACAACTTGTGAAAGGTCTTCAGTCATCAGTAGCCCCTCTGGTTGCCTTTGCTCCCTATTTATTTTATCGAATGGAGAACAATGGACACAAGGCATTGAGCTCTGACTCACTCTGCATAATGCAGGAGCCAGTTAACAGAAGCGCAGCAATTTGACCCGCGGGTTCAAGGCTTTGTTTGAAAATACCGTATTCTCACTGTCCTGGGGATTGCTCTGTTGAGCAAACAGAGCGATAGATGGAACAAAAGCATCAATAGCTGTGAATGAGTAGCTATGTTTGCGAATCCAACCGGAGGCACATTATCGGATGGGGATGAATCATCAAAACAAAGATGCATACTGGGCTTAACTTGAGAATAGGCTCTTCTAACTTGGGCCAGTAAGCAACCGCCTAGAGGTTTAGTGAATGAATCTGCTTCCCTGCAGTAGAACTTGCTTTCAGTTGGATGCCAGTGTTGTTATCTAGGTAGATAAGGCACGTTTTGGGAGTTTTTAATAGTGTAGCCAGGATAAGGCATGTTTTGGGAGTTTTTGATAGTGTAGTCAGGAAATGAGTTGAAGAGTGAAGCCTCAACAGGCCGATGACACAAAGCATTCTGATATGATCACGGTAAACCGCCTGTGTGTTGAGGTAGCAAAACTGAAGATAAGATGCTTTTCAGTGTTGTATATTGGAAATACTGAACATGACACCAGGATTAATATTTAGTACACATTACGAAATTATATTTGTAGCAGTAGAAAAACAACAATTCATTTTTCAAGACTCTACAACCCTCTACAATGCAGTAAATTACTCGCCTATGTGACCAAATTTCACATTAGGTGACTAAAAATATATTTTATTAGACAATGGCTAGTAAATTGTACGATTACAGCCTGTAATTGAGTTAGAGGCAAAAAATAAGTTTAGAGCAGATATAATTTCATTGCCTGCTGAACTTTACGCACTGTCACTTTCTCTCATACTTGCAATCATCATGAGAGAAAGAGAGCAGAGCACATGCAGGGCTCGGATCAGAGCTGCGTTGTCATGAAAGTTTATCATTTGCACGTGTTTTTAAGCCTTGCCAATATAAACATCCGAGATAACTTTCGCAACTGACAGGATGCGAATACTGAATTAAGCTCTCTTTCACGTCTTGCGCTTGAATGGACAATATCTCACAAAATTATGTCAAAGTGCCCATCTTGGCGAGTATTCTAGTAAACCTTGTCGGTTATGTGTTAAGTGAAGGTAAACAGTTGAGAAATAAAACATGTGTACAGTATCAATATATTGGATCCGTGCATTATATCTTAAAGTGACAGCAGCCTAATAATCCTATAGCTTGTAGTTTGATTATTTGTTCTTATTTTATTACAGACTGTTTACTTGAATTTAATAGTGTTTGAAATTTCAATTTTATATTTCTATTGTCTATTATATTTATGTAGAATTTATTTATTTATTTATTTATTTATTTATTTTCATTTGCATTGTTCTTGCATTCCATGTAAAAAGTCTGGCAGGTAAAATAAAGCAATGAGCCCCAAGAAGCCGTGGTTTACAGTGATTTTATAACAGCTAATGCTGCGTTCACACCGAACGCATCTGGGGCGTCAAATTCGCGCCAGACGCGTCTAGTTGGACGCTTGAACATTTTGAAGTCAGACGCCTCAGACGCGCGTAAAATTCGCTCAATTTGCGCGTCTAAACAAAGTGTGCGTCATGGGAGGGGCTTTCATCTCTTTCTGCACAGATCCTCCGAATAAACACATAATCTCGTCAGTTGGAAACCTGTAACGGCAATTTAACTCGGTTATGCTGGCCGACTTTTGCTAGCTAGAAGGTGGGCTAGTATCAACGGCTAAAATCATGCAAAAAGTTTTACAACTAACCAGATTGTCAGATTTCTTCGCTTATTCTCTTCCAGGCAAGGTCCTTTTTTATTCCTGTCTCGATAAAAAATATAATGACACATCATAGAGCTCAGGGTGGCCACACACAGCGACATCTTTGTTCTGGTCTCCACCACTGATCACATCATAAACATGTTACTACCAAAGCAGAGTCCCTGATTGGTTAACGCGCCGCAAATTTATGCCAAAGTTCAGATTTTTCAACTCGAGCGTTTGGGCGTCAGACGCTCAATTCGCACGTCAACGGCCGATTCGCGCCGCGATCACATCATAAACACGTTACTACCAAAGCAGAGTCCCTGATTGGTTAACGCGCCGCAAATTTACGCCAAAGTTCAGATTTTTCAACTCGGGCGTTTGGGCGTCAGACGCTCAATTCACGCGTCAACGGCCGATTCGCGCCGCGTTAGACGCTTGATTCCTAGACGCGCGTTTACATTGGCTTAACATGTAAATCAGACGCCTCAGACGCTTCAGATGCCCCAGACGCATTCGGTGTGAATGCAGCATTAGGCTGTTTTTATAGCGGTTATAAATTCACTGTAAACCACGGCTTCACAGGGTTTATTGCTTTTATAAAACAGTTACCACACAATACAAATATTGAAGGCAAAAAATATGTAACATTGCAACTTTTTTTTAAATAATTAAAAACCTTCCTACCGCTGGAAAAAAATAGTCCCTGACCATGTATTACGCCTCTAGATGGCGGCAAAGATTCTCTTTATGAGGGAGTCATTCAGTTGCAAAGACTTTTATATTGAAACTTGTTGAGAACACGGAACAAGACGCAAACGACAAATGCTTTGACTAGCACTGTCGGTGTCAGCAGGACACGGGTTGTGGTAGAGGGTTGCTCGACCGAGAACATCAAATACACTAAAAACAGTAATATTGTGACATTGTATTACAATTTGAAATGGCTGTTTTTTTATTTTAATATATTTTAAAATGTAATTTATTTCTGTGATGGAAAATCATTTTAGCAGCCATTACTTCAGTCAATAGTATTACATGATCCTTCAGAAATCATATATGCTGATTTGATGCTTCAGAAACATTTCTATTATTACCAATGTTGAAAACAGTTATGCAGCTTAATATGTTTTTGGAAACCATGATTTTTTTTTTTTCAGTATTTATTGATGAATAGAAGGCTCAAACGAACTGCATTTATTTATTTATTTTTTTAAATGTCTTTACTGTCACTTTTGATCAATTTAATGTATCCTTGCTGAATACAAGTATTCATTTCTTTAAAATATGAATACACTACCATTAAAAAGTTTGGGGTCAGTAATTTTTTTTACTCAATGCAAAGCAGACTGACTCAACAACTCAAAGTTCCTCAAAGCTAGGAACTTCAACAAGAACAGTTAGTTCAAGACAAGGTCATTAGTGATTGGTCAAAGTCCCCATGCAGGAAAAAAAATGCAAGCTTTTCATTCACTTCCTGTTTTGTCTAGTTTTTGAACTGGTAAATGATGTTATCGTTACCGAAATATCCTGTAGTGTTGAAATGGAGAAAGCAGTGCTGGTTTTCTTATCATAGCTGGTTCATTTATCCAGCTGCTAGACTTTTGTTCTCCTATTCCAGAGGAAGCTTACATAAGCGTTTATGAAAGCCAGTAAAAAAGGGCAATGGCAATCTCCTGTTTAAGACCAACAAACGGTTTTGTGGTGTGAGCAACCTACTATTACCATTTACAAACAGATGAGCATCCAGACTTACATGTTCGGTTAGAAAATATTTCCAACTTGTTACACCTGGTCTTAAGATGAGTTTTGGTTGAACAGATCACAAGTAGATGTAAGAGACACATTCCCGTTTACACCTGGGGTTTTAATCTGTCTCTTTTGTCCACTTTCGACCACTTCTGTCCTGATTTCTTTGAGGGAAGGGTCTGTGGGCGGGTAAATATATGGGCTTTTTCAGATCTTTCGATATAATGGACAAAATAAGCTTGCACCGTTTACATATGAACATGACCTTAGACGACAGATAAACATATGGAGAGCATCAGCTTTCGTTTCCGCTCTGATAGCCTCAAGAGCATGCTGAATGCATGTTAGAAATCAGGAATGGTTAAAGAACATTGTGCTTAGTACATTTTTCGTCTTCAAATCAAACTTGGGTCTTCAGTCGAGAAAATTTAAATCCCGTCTGGCTAGCGCACTTCCCATAATGTTTACGGCATTAGGTTAGTAGGCGAGAAAAGGTGGTCTTTTGTGGCTGTTTGAATGCATTCGACCACTACGAAAGCAATCCGGCCGAATGCGTTTTCGACTATCTCTAGAAGTGTTCAAAAGTGAACAAGCTCAAAATGAACATTTTGTTATCATTTACTCACCCTTAAGTTTTTCCAAACTTGAATGAATTTCTTTCTTCTGCTGAACACAAAAGTTTAGATATTTTGAAGAATGTCGGTAACCAAACAGTTGACGGGACCCCATTGACTTCTATAGTACCAACATTCTTTAAAATGTCTTCTTTTGCGTTCAGCAGAAGAGGAACTGAGGAACAAGTCGAGATTATTTTCTGTGGCAATCGACAGTACATCACAGGCAAAGCTCTAGAAGCGTTTTTTTGTACAAGACTTCAATACAGAGATATTAAGCAGTTTATGGCTGTTAATACATGACATATTATTAGAAATAGAGATTCCATTTAAATTAACCAAGAGATGTTCCGTAAATAAAAGGGGAAGAGTAATGAGATCCTCTTTAGCAGGTACAAACGCTTAGCAATGTTCCTGTTTCTGGCTCAGCGAGGGTCCAGGATCAATCTCCGCTCTGTCTAAACACTTCAAACTCTCTGCAGACCTGCTGGAGCCAGCCGAGAAGTTTATGTGACGTTTATGGAATATTTAGAATACGTTTATAAAGCATCGCTATGGAGTTTTGGCTCTGGTCATGCCGGACAGCACAGATGGGAAGCCTAATATCATATGAGACTCGTCCTCCATCCATTCATCCCTTTTTTACAGCAAACACAATGGTGGTTTTGTAAAATCTGACATACTGCCTAATCTGTAAAAAAAAAAAAAAGAAAAAAAAAAAAAGGTTCAATTGAATCTCTGAGATGACAGAACAAATTTTCCCAAAAGGAGAATGGAAAAGTGCAGAGTGACAGACAAAAAATGTCTCCTTGCAATCCATTTGAGTTATTTTATTTGATCAGGTTTGAATTCTGCTAATAAAAGGGATAGTTAAACAATACCATAGAAGTGGATCTAGCTACGGATGAAATAAAAGGTGCGAACCTTTGCCTTATAAAGTCTGAAACACTCTTATCTCCTGCACAAACAAACGGTGTCCTGCTTTGTCTCCATGGACAGAATGTAAGACAGCATGACAATGCTTAGGTGAAGCTCTTCAGGATGTGCATGAGTCATATGGACAAGAGTGGAGCCAGAAAATGTGGCACTAACCACATCACTAGGCGTCTCATTAAGAAATACACTGGAAATGAGTGTGTGCTCAGATGACAAACAGCATTCATTACAGCACCAGTGTGAGGGGGGACTTCCTGTGTGCTGGTGGTGAACACTGGTGGGAATTCTTCAACTGATACATACAAGCACAGATCATAGCTCTGTCCCCCTAGTGAGCTACCAAAAGGTAAAAAAAAAAAAAAAGTTCAACAACTTCATACATATATTTCGCTTAAAAACCTTTGCTGAACATGATCTGTAGCGCGACTCCTGTCCTGCAGATGTCAGCGAGTCAGTGGCGGATCTTCACAGATGTACTCCTCTCAGAGGCACATTCAGCCTCTATCGCTCATCTGCTTCAGTTTTATTTACAGGATTTCATCAGCTCTATATTCAGTCTCAGTTCATCCCTCTTACTGAAAAGAAGACAGTACTACACTTTTACTATACAGAAGAGTACACCATGTACTACACTCTCCAATTCATCACTCTCTCTCACTTGTACTGCTGTCCATCTGTCCGCTCATGAGATAAGCCTCCTCACCTGTATGCATGTTAACAATGTTATGAGAAGGTATGCTGTGTAATATATGTAAATGGTACTGTGCAGTACAGTTTTCGATTGAAGCAGTAAAAAATGGGATGCACCGATGAAGCCGATAATAATTTTAACAAAACAATTACTGGTCAATTTCAATACAGATATTTGTCACTTGCTCTCTTATCTTTTGTCATTAAAACAGTGTTTTGATCATCAGCAAATTTAAAAAAAACTATGCATTAAAATATACTAGCTAGTTTATTGCTGCATCATCAAATAATTTCTAATGAACATGGACTGGATCCATTTAACATTCAGTAGGCCAATATAAATACAACAGAACAAAGATACAATGAAATTAACAATGTTTCTAGGTAGGTTTAACAGTTTTCAGATACAGAAATAATGTAAACAAAATGTAAAATAACACTGCATATTCTTCACTGTATAAATTAAATCCATATATTATTATTACATTGAGACGTAGCTAAATTCTACTGTACGACAGTAATATATTTCTGTCACAATTACTTCAAATTAAACTGAACTTTTATTTTAACGGGTTGCAGTGAAGACCTTTGAGTTTCTGTGTGTTTATGATATGATGATAGATTTTCTCAAATGAAATGGTAAAATGCTCACAAAGTGACTCTAGAGATGAAGGTCATGCATTCATGTCCTCATATAGTGAGGCGGCAGAGGCTGAAAAACACAGCGAGCATCACGCGTGCTTCAATGTGTGTGCGAGGAAAATGAAACCGCGCGTCTGCGCCATTCATTCACACAGAGACATGCATAACATGCAGGATTCATGTTTAAATAGTCTTTTTGTGGCTTAAGATTCACAGACATACGGAAGAGGATTAGGGCCAAACAATAATAAAAAAATAAAACCATCTCAATATTAAAGTTGTTAAATTTCGAGAAAAAACTCGTTAAATTTCGAGAAAAAGGTCGAGATAAAATGTTGAGAATAAACTCGTTAAATTACGAGAAAAACTTGTTAAATTTCGAGAAAAAAGTCGAGATAAAATGTTGAGAATAAAGTCATTAAATTACGAGAAAAAAGTCGTTAAATTTCGAGAAAAAAGTCGAGATAAAATGTTGAGAATAAACTTGTTAAATTACGAGAATAAAGTCATTAAATTACGAGAAAAAAGTTGAGATAAAATGTTGAGAATAAAGTCATTAAATTACGAGAAAAAAGTCGAGATAAAATGTTGAGAATAAACTTGTTAAATTACGAGAATAAAGTCATTAAATTACGAGAAAAAAGTTGAGATAAAATGTTGAGAATAAAGTCATTAAATTACGAGAAAAAAGTCGTTAGATTACGAGAACAAATTCGTTAAATTATGAGAAAAATTGAGTTAAATTTCGAGAAAAAAGTCGAGAGAATTTTTTCTCTAAATTTAACTACTTTTTTCTCGTAATTTAATGACTTTATTCTCAACATTTTATCACGACTTTTTTCTCTAAATTTAACGAGTTTTTTCTCGTAATTTAATGACTTTATTCTCAACATTTTATCTCAACTTTTTTCTCGAAATTTAACAAGTTTTTTCTCGTAATTTAATGACTTTATTCTCAACATTTTATCTCGACTTTTTTCTCGTAATTTAACGAGTTTATTCTCAACATTTTATTTCGACTTTTTTCTAGAAAATGTAAAGAATTTTTTCTCGAAATTTAACAACTTTAATCTCAAGATGGTTTTATTTGTTTATTATTGCTTGGCCCTAATCCTCTTCCGTACAGACACAAGTCTATAATCGCGATTTGATTTAAATGTACTGACCTAATTTTTACTGTTCATCAAAACTTTGACAAATTCCGTGACATTCTGTGTTATACAGTAAATTCTGTTTTTATGACTGGATTCCGCAATTCCGTCTGTTTTATGCGACGTGGAAATCATAGGACCCTATACATATTAATCCTTATTATGAATGTTACAAAAGTTATTTAGTCAAGAGTAGTGAGCGATATTTTTTTAATTATTATTATTTTCGTCTTTTGCCGTTTTATTTACATTAAAACGCAGACAGCAGCACAGCAAGAATATTAGATTATGGATTAATCTTGGATTATACAGCTCAGTGCCTTCACACATTTAATTAATAAACCAACGGTTTGTTATATCAGCCTTTTTCATGATATGTCGATAGTTGTAAATTGATCAAAAATCGGCGGCTGATATCTATGCATATCTAATTTAATAATAACAATAATAATAATAATAATAATAATAATAGAGATGCACCAGTCGACCGGCCATCAATTGGAACCGGCCAGATTTTGCTCCAAACAAAATCAGCAACCGGAAGTTTTTTTGTTTTATTTTGGCTGATCTCTTTTCAGGACTTGCATACAAACTGCATTGTAATCATTTCCCAAAATGATATTTGTTTGCACATATTACTAAGTCTGTAAACACGATGTTAACACAGGCCACTGACACTGAATTGTGGATGCAAATAGGAGAGGAGAGCACAGATGCAACAGCAGAGAAAATTCTGTATTGAATTTGGGGTGTGGGATTATATGTATCTCTGAAGGGAACCGACTGACTGCAGAAAAGTTTAGATGCCATTTTCTTTTCCATATACCTCCGTATAATTGTTTATAAGCGCAGTGCTGCTTTGTGTACAACGATAACCAAAAAAAAAAGCTATATTGCTTTTCCATAAGCACCACCTACTGTCAGAGAGTGAATTTGCATTTTCATTCAGTTCGTCTGCTGTTTTTGTTTTGTGCGGGTATGTTCTATGTAGCATAATTCACAAAGCTAAAGACAGACCATTTTGTTTTTGCTTTGAATCTTGAAATTTAAATTTAAATAAAAAATAGCTGCTACATGCATGCTACTTGTGTGTAGCATCTTTGTTTGGATCGTGATTAAAATGCAGTGGTTGCCTCTAATTTCAAATTGCTACAGATATTTTTTTGTCAACAAAAGTTAAATGCCCCAATGCTTTGCAACACATTTATTTAAAAAAAATGCATTGAAGACGACAGAAATGTTGATTATAAATATCTCATTCAATACTGAAAACTATTTTACCCAATATGGTGTGAGCGCTGCTATGCTTAGAGTATCTAGAGCGGCTGCCACTTGTGTTGCTATGGTAACCACCGTCAGACATGCTTACGGTTGCTAAAGAGAGGGATGTGGCGCTGTGTCTGCCAGTGAATGTGAGAGGACGAAAGAAACTGAGAGGGTGACAGATGGCCAGAGTGTAATTTGGTAGTTGTGTTATCTGCAAACAAGTACTGACAGCGTCCAATGTAACATTTACATTACAGCATGTTTAATGTTGCAACTGTCAATTTTACGTGTTACGATTTAATCTGTTATATGGATTTTCCTACCATTGGAGAAAGCTTTTTGTGAGTCTGCAGGTAAACTACCTTTAATCTTGACACAATTGCCACGATGTGTCATAATATTAAAAAAATAATAATAATTATTGAGGACAGAATTCAAGAATGCATCATGTGCATTTTTGAATTCTTCATTTGGGGCCTTTTTAACAAATAATTATATATGTGATTAAATAACTTTTATTAAATTGACATATCATGTAATTAATTCAATTTAAATGTTTGCAGCGTAACTGAACATGTCTTTCACATTTCTTGAAATAAAGAGTGGGAGGCTTTGATATCAGGGCAAAAGAAGAAAAGGAGAAAAGGAGAGACACAGACTGGGGGCTTACAGATGATTTTGTTACATAACCATCTGCCACGTCTGGTTCAATAGAACCCGGACACACATGATGCCCACAAAGACAAATATAGCCGAATATACGCGTCTGCACAGGGCAGAACCAAATGCTTTCTGTGCACGGGGAGTTGAGACCACTATAATATGGGTATTTTGGATAAATAAATTATTAAAAAGATTAATTAGGTGCTGTAAGGTGGATTTTCAGTGAATAATGACTCAAATTTCAGCCTGTTTGTCACACAAAACTACCGCATGGAGTTATGTAGACCATTTTTATTATACTTTTATGGTGTTTTTTTTTGTCATTTTGGACCTTGACAACCCCATTCCTCTTTCGCTTCGGCTGTATGGAAAAGAGATTTCTTTAAATTCACTTTTTTATTCCACAGAAGAAAGTGATACGGGTTTGAAAAGAAACAGGGTGAGTAAAATCTGAATTTTTAATTTTGGGAAAACTATTTTTTTAAATGGAATGGAAGATGTTGCATACCGGACTCAAACCTGCTTGACCTACATGAGCGCCACAGCTCAACATGGCCATTACATTAACAAGTTCACCCCAAAAAATGAAAGGGACAGTTGTTGGGATTAACCCAAAAAATTAAAGGGACAGTTCACCCAAAAATGAAAATTCTGTCATTAGTCAAGTCAAGTCAAGTCACCTTTATTTATATAGCGCTTTTTACAATGCAGATTGTGTCAAAGCAGCTTTACATTGATAACTGGTACATAATTTGGCTGCACAGCAGCTCTTACAGAATAGTGTCAATGCAGGCAGATCAAAGCACTGTTGAATAAATGTCAAGAATACTGTTGAATTTCAAATGTCAAGTGTCCCCAACTAAGCAAGCCAAAGGCAACAGCGGAAAGGAACCCAAACTCCATCAGGTGACATCAGGTGGCAAACAAGTGGCAAATAGGTGTTTGCCACTTGTCAATTAATTACTCATTAATTACTCACTCTCATTTCGTTCCAAACCCAGAACACTGTGTCTACACCAAAAGCGACCTTTAGCGCGCCGCAACAGCTAAAAGCTGTCTACACTGAACGCGACAATATCACGGATTATAATTGGTTCTATTGTCTTTTGACGCGATGCATCGCGTCCGGTGTAGACACGGTGTAAAACTTTTGTTCATCTATAGAACGTAAATGAAGATCTTCTGAGAGCTTTTTGTCCCTCCTTAGACAGCTATGCAAGTACCACTTTGAGGCTTCAAAAAGTTCATAGAGATCGTAAAACTAATCCATATGAATTGAGCGGTTTAGTCCACATTTTCCGAAGAGACTCAATCGCTATATACGAGGAACAGTTTGAATTTAGGCTTTTATTCACATATAAACATTGATCAGCAAACAGAAGCTCAACCGAACTTGCTTCACGCATGAGAACAAACCTCTTTCCGAAGCTCAAACGTGCTGCGTAACACACGAGAATTAACCTCAATGGTTCTTGCACATCAAGCAAATATGCTTGAGCTTCCGTTTACCACAACTGATGTGTGAGTTGATGAATGTTTATATGTTAATAAAAGCCTAAATTCAATATGTTCATCATATAAAGCGATCGAGTCTCTTCAGAAAATTTGGACTAAACCACTCAATTCATATGGATTAGTTTTATGATCCCTTTATGAACTTTACGAAGCTGTCTACGGAGGGTCAGAAAGTGCTCAGATTTCATCAAAAAGATCTTCATTTGTGCTTCAAAGATGAATGAAGTTGGTTTGGAATGACATGAGGGTGAGTAATTAATGACAGAATTTTCATTTTTGGGTGAACTAAACCTTTAAGTACCAACTGACGGCTTCTTGTAGTTGGGCATATCACCATTTGCAAAACTTGAAAACCGCATAAACTCACTTTCACGAATATTGCCGAAATAAGGAAAAGGGGCGCTGGATCACAGTACCTCTCATACAGGCCTCTATCCTGTGCACCAGCTGGTAGGACCTGCAGCGATCTAGCAGAGTTCGGATGGCTGGAAGTGGGTCAAGAATAATGGTCTCTGGGTGAGCGTCAATATAATCCTGCAAGACCAATGGAATAGGTCAGAACAATGAAAGTGTGGAGGTGACATTTAGAAGGTAAGAAGCTAAAACAGCAGTGAATAACATGACTAATCGTAACCTTCAAGTACAAGCATTTCCTATTGGTGTTGTTAAAAGGCATCCAATATGCATGAATGTACACGCCACACATACAAAGACATGTACACATGAAGCCCAGTTGCACTGCTGTTACATCATGCTAACTGAATGCAAGGCTGCGAGGTTGTTTCTTTTACATAACCACTCGCTCGCTCTCTCTCTTCACTGTCCCCATTCACTCAACCTCTCAAATCATGAGTAATTTTGACTGAAATACATTCTGAAATACACTCTTTTGTCATGCAGTTTCCCATTTCCATCACTCATTTACTGTCCTCAATGGGAAATTTATTCACAGATCCCAGTGTATTGATTCTTAGATCAAATCACTTTCAAAATATGAATGTATTAATACACATTCTACCAGCACCGATTAAATGGGGGAAAACAGGTTACACAACAGCAGAAAACAAACACATCTCAAGTTTTTCAGAGGCTTTAAACCGAACACTGTACTTCAGTTCATTTTGTGTCTTACGTAAATCTATGTAATATACATTAAGCGCATGCTTAGTGAGAGCACGGTCTTAGGAGGGAGCTTTGTTTAAGAACATTAAGAGGCTCAGCACTCTTACGTTCTCATTTAGAGGTGAGTACCTGAGGTGACATTTCATAAGACGACAAAACAAAAACAAAGTTGTAGGATGGGAATCTGAATTGAAGTAGAAATGTATTTAGTGCAATTTTATTACTGATGAAAACTAAACCTAAAAAGCAGTAAAAAATATTAACCAAAAAATAAATACATACACCAAATAATAAAAAAGATGCATACATTACATTACATGAGGTGAATTTTGAATAGAGTGGTGCAGGGATGATGTCAGAACCCAGACTAAAGACTAATTTTACACATTATACATCCCAAACGGTCACATCTAGTTACTTACATTTCCAAAAATAAACAAAATTCGCATTTATGGTACGAATGTGTGCAATTTACGTTGTAGAACAAAACGTCAAGGTATCGTCAAGTTATGGTTACCACAGGCTTTATTTAACTCATAAATGGAAAAACCCAATTATAAAACCCCATAGAAAAATCTCAAAGGAACCAGCGGCAAATTAGTCTTCCACTTTTTGACGTTACCCCTGCAGCATTCTACTTCAGAAGTCATGGATGCACCGAACACCGAAGTCCAGTGTTTTACTTTCATTGAACTGAAGGAAATAAATAATATGAATAGGGCTGGAACAGCATGTCGACGTCTTCTACTCTGCGTAATACAAGCCTGCACATTTTCAGGACTCACAACCACATTCAGCGACCGTATCAAAAATGGAGATGTCCATAACATCGGGAAGTTTTATCACAATTGACAGAGTGTTATTAAATAAACCGGTCCAATCGAGGCATGAGTTTATCCATCAGATATTTTAAACAACCAACAAGTTCTGAGGGCAGAGTACGCGTGAGCCATGCGCCTCACAGCAGTTCTGTCGGATCTGCGGATGAACGCAAATCATTTCTCCATCTCCGTGAATAAACTAAACCCATCATGATTACACAGTTCACTGTGGCTCTCACATTATATGACGTGGCAAACAACTAGTTGTCCATTGCGGTTCCGTTCATTCAGCGCGGGTTTGTCGAGAATACGGTTGTGAGTACTGAAAATGTGCAGGCGTCAGTTCGGTCACATCGAGGATGATAACTATAACGATAGAATGGGGTTGTCAAGCTCGTAAAAAATAAAACGCTTTATGAACGCAACCATATTAAGTGCCGCTGCCATATGAGCCATTAGAATCTGCTCTTGAGTTTTGTTTTGTGTGAAACATGACAGAGGATTACAGTGAGTATCGCGTTCATTATCGCAGATGAATCGCCTTCGATAATGAACGCGATATTGCGTGGCTTGTCAGTGATCTACGGCTCTGTCTATTAAATGCCGCTCCATTTGAAAGCAGGTGATGGCGATTTAGCGGTAATCAGGGAACCAGCTTTACTGACGAAATGCGTGTGACAATCGCATGCGATATATTGGTCAGCCCTAATATATATACAGTACAGTTCAAAAGTTTGGAACCACTAAGATTTTTAATGTTTTTAAAAGAAGTTTCGTCTGCTCACCAAGGCTACATTTATTTAATTAAAAATACAGTAAAAAACAGTAATTGTGAAATATTATTACAATTTAAAATAACCGTTTTCTATTTGAATATATTTGACAAAGTAATTTATTCCTGTGATGCAAAGCTGAATTTTCAGCATCGTTACTCCAGTCTTCAGTGTCACATGATCCTTCAGAAATCATTCTAATATGCTGATCTGCTGCTCAAGAAACATTTAATGTGTACAATTGTACAAAATATTTGTGTACAATATTTTTTTTCAGGATTATTTGATGAATAGAAAGTTCAAAAGAACAGTGTTTATCTGAAATCTAATCTTTTGTAACATTATAAATGTCTTTACTGCCACTTTTGATTGATTTAATACATCCTTGCTGAATAAAAGTATTCATTTCTTTAATTTCTTTTCAAAAAAATAAAAATAAAAATTCTTACTGACCCCAAACTTTTGAACGGTAGTGTATAATGTTACAGAAGCTTTGTATTTCAGATAAATGCTGTTCTTTTGAACTTTCTATTCATCAAGGAATCCTGAAAAAAAAAGTACACAACTGTTTTCAACATTGAAAATAATCATAAATGTTTATTGAGCAGCAAATCAGCATATTAGAATGATTTCTGAAGGATCATGTGACACTGAAGACTGGAGTAACGATGCTGAAAATTCAGCTTTGCATCACAGGAATAAATTACTTTGTCAAATATATTTAAATAGTACACAGTTATTTTAAATTGTAATAATATTTCACAATATTACTGTTTTTACTGTATTTTTAATTAAATAAATGTAGCCTTGGTGAGCAGACGAAACTTCTTTTAAAAACATTAAAAATCTTAGTGGTTCCAAACTTTTGAACTGTACTGTATATATATATTATTGTATCAACACATCCCTAATTTCTTCTAAATCAAATACTGAAACTAGAATAAATCCTAAAAGTAGTCACTTTCAAAGAATGAAAATGAGATTAAAACTTTAAAATGAACCAAAACTAACTAAAATGAAAACCCAAACAGATAAAGATATTCAAATATTATTAATTTGGATAAACACTGTGCCAGCATTCTGACGAAGAACCTGGAAGCGCTGCACTTTGTTTACTACGTCAACTGCGTAGGAAACTGACATGGAAGAGAAGAAACTGAATAAAGTTGTTATTTTTATTTTGTTTTTGCACACAAAAAGTATTCTTGTCGTTTCATAACATTAAGGTTGAACCACTGTAGTCACATGGACTATTTTAACAATGTCTTTTCTACCTTTCTGGGCCTTGGAAGTGGTTGTTGTGTTGCACTCTATCGGAGGCCAGATAGCTCATGGATTTCATCAAAAATATCTTAATTTGTGTTCCGAAGAGGAACGGTCTTATGGGTTTGGAGCAACATGATGGTGAGTAATTAATGACAGAATTTTTGGGTGAACTAACCCTTTAAGACAACTCAAACATGCATTTTAGTCTGGGACTAGGCCTAACCCTTGTCTGTGAAACCGGGAAATAGAGATTAAATTCAGGTAGATAAAATTCTTGCTGCTTAATCAGTTTGAGATTCCTGCCTCCTAATCAGGGCTGTAGATCTGCTACACACATGCTCAGACAAGCCCACCACATGCTTCTCACCTGCACACGCTGGACCAGCAGCAGGGACTGGGTGTCATTCTGGTCCGCCTCCAGGATCAGGTCTGTTAGCTTGTGAATGATGACATCCAGGGGACCCTGCTCCTCTAATGGCTGACTCAGGTCAAGCTGCAGAGAACAGAAAGGTGAAAGGTCATCATTTACACTCAGAGCAGTGCTGACACAGACAAAGCCAATGATGTTAAATACCACTGCAGTTTAATACAGATTAACATTACATGTACTGAACTAATTAATGTCTACTGACAGCCAGTCTGTGCTTCCATAATAAAAATAATGCATGGCTGACATACTGTATGAAGGTCAACATGATTTCACAAAGTACAACATGTTCCTGGATCAACATCTTTGTGGAACAACATAGAAATCAACCAGATTTGAAGAATAATTTTACAGTTTATGTCAGGTTTAGGCTTACAACCAGGGTTAGGTGCTTCTATATCTGTGTTTTTTACCTATTATTTCCCTTTTAGCTATAAGCTATTTTAGCTATTAGTTATGGGTAGGGTAGGGTTAGGGGTAGGAATGGGGATAGGACAAAATTTTCAGATAGGAATGTTGTTCCAGGATCAAAGAAATATGTTGATCCAGGAACATGTCTTGGCAAACTCAGGGTGAACGACATATGAATGTGTTTATATCATTTAAGTTCAAGAAAAACAGCATGGGAAAAAAAGATCAACTGAAAATGGGTCACTTATAAACAGCATTAAAGGGTTAGCAGGGCTCGACAATAAGGACTGCCCCATGGCTTGAAATTGTCACTTTTTTACATTTGATTGCTTTATTCAATTTCTGTACCTGAAAACTACTGTTAGATCTACCTCAAAAACCTTAAAAGCACTCTTTATTACATTTGCATGTTTGTTTTATTGTATTTATCCCTATTATTTGTTCTTATTTTAAGTTTTACTTGTATTTAATATTTTAAAATTAGCTGTTTTTGCTGTGATATCAAAATTGGAATTAAGAATTGTGAAATTTCACTGGCATCTGAAATTTGGTATCATAACCTTATTAATTAAGACTGCATGGGTCAAACACAATGAAAACTATAACTATTTCAATTTATTTATTTATTACTTTTTTCTGGTGGGGTGAGTGAAAATTTTGGCAGGGCAAGGAAAAATTTGAACCAGCATTGAGCACTAGTTCGTTCACCCAAAAAAAAAAAATTCTGTCATTCTGTAAATTTAAAAAAAAAAAAATGGAAGGAAGAAACACGGGTTCAGTCGGGGGGCGAGTTCTCCTCTGGCCAAACAATATATATGTATATTTAATTATTGTTCAATTCCCTTTCTACACCTTCTACAATCACAAAAATGTAATTAAACATACATTAAACAAGGGGCATGTTTGCCAATAACCCTTACATTTAAAAAAATAATAATAATAAGGAAAAAAAAAGTGCAATACACTATTTATGGCTGAGAGCGGTTGGAACACAATGAATTTCCTTGTATGGCTGAATGTCTATACCCATCTGACTGCCTAAAGTGGCTTTATATTTAGTTGTTTTTTCCCATCCACTTTGTTTCCAGCACGACTCGTCCCTCGGGTGGTCGGATGTCGATGTCAAGAGCAACTCCAGACTACACAGAGCTCAAATCCCAAGGTGCTGATGTGCTGACAAACCTGTTCTGCCTCCGATAATCTCATGCTTACTGTACACGGACAGGCCGTTCCACCACAAGCCCATTTGTGGACAGTGGAAACACACCCCTGACAGCCTATTATTGTGTGTTTATCCTTGCTAAGCAAGGTACAACAACCACAACTCTCTCTGTCAGACAGTTTGTTGGCTATAGAGCAGCTCCTCCCTCACGCTGAGGGGCTATAAAGTAACAGGAGACAGATCACTAACATATAACTACATTGAAAATGTGCATGATACTTAATGAAAGAAAATTAATACAGTGATGTAACCAGATCAGATTAGTTCTTACAAGTATTTCATCATACATTTTTCAGGAAATCTCATCTCATGTATTGCACTCTACAGTTTGCTGTACAGTGAATTTTACATTTGAGAGAAGAGCTTTATTAGGGGTCTGTTATAAAATAAACAGTATAACGTTCATATAATCTAACAAAAGAGTCAAAAGGGACCCCTCCCTACAATATAAAAGCAGCTATATAATTGTGTATATAAACCAATTATACTGTGAAAAATACAAACAATGTAAAATTTAAAAAAAAAAAGAAAAATGGAATATATTTATTATTCGTCCACCATTGTAGAACTGTTAGAGGCATAAACATGAAGAGAAACATAGAATTATGGCAGTCAATGGAATAAAATAATTGACTAATCATGTAAAATTATGATGATGATGTTGTATTATGTTTATTATTATTAACTATTTATATTTATTTACATTTTATTTTTACATTTAACTATTTTCTATGACCTTTTCCTTAGACGCAAGAAAAAAGAAAGCAATTGTAATAAACATTTCACTGAATAAATGTTTTATTGACCCATTGATAACAGTCCTCTAGTTAATAATTTAGTAAAATTTAACACCCAATTGTGTATTGCATTAAATAGATTTACGTATACTTCTACGGATATGCTTACTAGAGTCAAATACCACCTAGCTTTAGTAGGAAATACTTCTTAGCAAACTTTCAGTTATAATGGTATTGACATGTATTGTTCCCAGGTGCAAGGAATTAAAAAGAGTAATTGTTTTTCGGGATTGAATTACTTTCGGTTTCCAGTGAAGGATCCAGCGCTTACTAGATATGCTTACTAGAGTCAAATACCACACTAGATATGCTTACTAGAGTCAAATACCACCTAGCTTTAGTAGGAAATACTTCTTAGCAAACTTTCAGTTATAATGGTATTGACATGTATTGTTCCCAGGTGCAAGGAATTAAAAAGAGTAATTGTTTTTCGGGATTGAATTACTTTCGGTTTCCAGTGAAGGATCCAGCGCTACAAGGCTCAAGGCTACAAAGAATCATAAATATGGAGAGAACGGCGCAACAGAATATCTGAAAAAGCTCTGTGTTTGTAGTCAACATTTCAAACTGGATAACTGAGCACTGTGTTTTAGGCCAAACGGAGGGGGAAAAAAAAAACAAAGAAACTGTCATTCCGTTAGTTCCGCCCTGAAGCAAAACGCTGTCACATACAGGTAAGAAAGCTGTTGCTGTAGTGTTCCATTTTACTATAATGCTGTTTAAAGAGTAGACAAAGTACAATTCAATTTTCAGTGGTAAATCTACCCTTACACTAGCTGTTCTGTTAATATCCCTCTGTCGTGGACGGGAATACAAAAATGCGAAAGCATAAAGCTGCCAAAACACGTTATCCAGGTGACATTTGCTGACAAATAAACATGAATTTATCGGTGTACGAATAACACAGAGTATGAGTAAACCTTGATCATTTACATATACTACCACAACTGTAGCAATACAAAGTGTGATGAAAAACTGGCAGTTACGCTTTAACTGTTTCTTCCATTTTGCCTTCAATTGTTTTTGTTTAGTCATCTAATTTTCCCCTCACAAAAACAAGTCTATTCATGATGCTGAGAGCCACTTCTTTTTCTCCATGCACGTCTGTGTAGACGTGACCAATCAGTTATTCATGATGCTTTATGCCAAGTGAGACAAGTAACTAAACACTGACGTCTGTCTGCCTGCTACTCAAGGCATAACATGACCTGTGACGTCTGTGTCTGTTTTAAAATGCCTTTCCATGGCTCATTTGCACTAAACAAAATTTATAAGCAAATATATAACCAATTTGACTCCAAAGAATCTATATCTATTCAATAAATGTCAGATTCCTCCTGTCATTACTAAAACATACTGAGAGCTCATGACAGAAATGAGCAGGCAGAGGTCAGACACTGACCCAGTCCTGCACCGATGACTCATGCCCGCAGATGGCTGGCGGAGGGAGACATGCACAACTCAAGAGCTCAAAGATGAATTTAGCTGAGTCGCTCGGGCAGTAACATTCTGAAGCCGTCGTTCAGAGTTAAAATCATCAGGACAGGAGCTGATTAGAAGCAGCAGCAGCAGCTTTGAAAGCAAGGCATTAATGAACAGGAACAAAACGCAAGGAAATGGATTTCTGCTTGGTTGAGGCCGATCTGAAAGCAGTTAATATATAAACCGTTTTCCTATAACTTCTGACACAAACATGTTTGTCCAAACAATGAGTAATGCCTTTCAAATCGATCTTTATTTGCTGTTATTGCCAAAACATTAACCAACATAAAAATTGCGTAAAACTTAAGATTTTAAAAAAGATCTATTACCTACAAAAGCCTAAAATATGTCTATTTATATAATTTATATAATATCTATTTAGATAATGTTTAAAGGGAAAATGGAAATTCTGTCATTTATTTATTTATCCTCATATTTCAAACACATTACTTCCATTCCATTCAAGAAACATCTATAAAACACAAATTAAGATATTTTTTAATGAAAGATTTCTGTCCCTCCACTTACAGTGCATTCGACCAAATTTTTTATTGTTTAATTTAGAATGGTAGAGCACATCAAATATTGTAAACGTAAGCTCAACCTTACTTGCTTCCTATATCTGAATAAAAAACTTAATTAAACCTGTTCATCATATAAAAGAGGCCATGTGTACTCAGAATACTTGGACTATATCACTCGATTCATATGGATTACTTTTAATATCTTTATGAATCGTTAAAATTTTTGGTGGAATGGACTTTCAATGGAGGGACAAAAATCTGATGAACAAAATCGTTTGTGTTTGGAACTTTTGGGTGAACTATTCCTTTAATGGCCTTGGTGATGTCAGGCGAGTTTGCTGGCCAATCAAGCACAGTAACACCATGGCCACTTAACCAGCTTTTGGTACCTTTGGCAGTGTGGGCAGGTGCCAAATCCTGCTGGAAAATGAAATCAGCATCTCCATAAAGCTTGTCAGCAGAAGGAAGGATGAAGAGCTCTAAAATCGGCTGCATTGACTGTGGACTTCAGAAAACACAGTGGACCAACACCAGCAGATGACATGGCAGCCCAAATCATCACTGACTGTGGAAACTTCAACAAGCAACATGGTTTCTGTGCCTCTCCACTCTTCCTCCAGACTCTGGGACCTTGATTTCCAAATGAAATGCAAAATTTACTTTCATCTGAAAAGAGGACTACTGAGCAACAGTCCAGTTCTTTTTCTCCTAAGCCCAGGTAAGACGCTTCTGACGTTGTCTTTGGTTCAGAAGTGGCTTGGTACGTGGAATGTGACAGTTGTAGCCCATTTCCTGAAGACGTCTGTGTGTGGTGGCTCTTGATGCACTGACTCCAGCTTCAGTCCAATCCTTTTGAAGCTCTCCTAAGTTCTTAAATCAGCTTCGCCTGACAATCTTCTCAAGCCTGCAGTCATTCCTTTCACTTGTACACCTTTTCTTACAACACTTTTTCCTTCCAGTCAGCTTTCCATGAATATGCTTTGGCACAGCACTCTGCAAACAGCCAGCTCTTTCAGCAATGACCCTCTGTGGCTTACCCTTATTGTAAAGGGTCTTGAAGATCTGTCACGTCAGCAGACTTCCCCATGACTGCTGTTTGGATTACTGACCTAAACCCAGTATTTATACCCTGAGAATGGTAATTTAATAGAACTTGAAATTAAATATACTAATAATTTGAGATACTGATTTTTTTTATTTTGATGAGCAGCAAGCTGTAATCATCAAAATGAAAACAAAAAAGTCTGGAAATATTTTACTTTATGTCTAATAAATCTAGAATATATTTAAGTTTTACTTTTTGAATTAAATTACATAACTTTTTCATGATATTCTAATTTATTGGGATGCACCTGTATATTAGGAGCTAGGTAGCATCAATTTCGACTTTAAATAAGCATTCATCAGCAAAAAAAAGAAAAAAAAAGAAAAGAAAAAGAAAAATCACCCTTGAATAGAAGAAGGAAGCCAAGGCAGGGGGTAAATCTTTCCCTGCTGATGTCATCACTCTTTAATCTTCTTTCATTCATGAAATATTGACACTCTTCCCTGCCAGTGCTCATGTTTGATGGATCCATTTTAGAAAATAAGCAGTGAATTAGAATAAAAGCACACTGAAAGGGGAGATAAGTACCCTAGAGTCTGTATCTCTGGGTATAAAAAGAACCACATAAAGATGACCAGAGTAAATTGCTGAAAGCGATGATAGAGGGGCTCAACTAATGATTCGTCCCACTATGCCCGTACAAATGCGTCAATCAAAGAAAAAAAAAACTGACCAAGGATTCTTCATGCACCAATGCACTTGAGAGAAACAGGATATGTTCTTCATCCTAATGGAGCCTCACAGCCTGAAAGCTGGAGAATTAAACATGAATCATATAGCATTTAGAGAGGAAATGAGCCTGATGAAGTCATTGTCTAGGTTAATGTGGTTGAATGCATTACAATAATACTGGATTACATAGACTTAAGAAAATTGGCCGACAAGTAGTCTGAAGAGGAACAGAATAAGAAAGTGAGATGATCAACATTATTACAACAATACAAATTTTGACTGAGGTGTGTTTTGCTATATGCTTGAGGGCTAAATTTCTCAAAATGTCCTCGGAAATATTGTAAAAACTCTCAAAACCTACATATCATGAGGACAGTACACACTAGCAAATAAGGTTTATAAATGGGCCAAAATCATTAAAAATAGTTCCTTTAATGTTGGGTTAAAGTAAGGGTTAGAATATAGTTTCTAAAATTAAATCAAATTAAAGGGTTCCTCCATAACCGACAATATCATCAATTACTCATTACAACATTACTACACTACTGTTCAAATGTTTGGGGTTGGTAAAATTTTCTTAATGCTTTTTAAAGAAGTCTCTTAAAAACAGTTTTTGTGGATATTTTTTGTCGTCTTACTGATCCTAAATTGTTTAATGGTAGTGTATTACTGTGGAACAATAGGGTTTTTTTTCCATGCAATGAAAGTCAATGGCCCTGTTTCCACCTGGTATTAAAATGCGTTTTGGTTGATTGGATTACAAGTGGACAAGAGAGACACATACCCATTTACACCTGGTGTTTTAATTTGTCTCTTTTGTCCACTTCTATCCTGATTTCTTCAAGGGGAGGGTCAATGGGCAGGTAAATGTATGTTTTTTTTCCAGAACTTTCGATCTAATGGACGAAATAAGCTCACGCAATTTACATATGAACGCGACAGGAGACAATGGAAAAAACACAGAGAGCAACAGCTTTCATTTCTGCTCTGATAGCCACGAGACCATGCTGAATGCGGTGAGTGTGTGATAGAAATCAGGAATGGTGAGAGAACATTGTGCTTGGTACATTTTTCATTTTTAAGCCAAACTTGGGCTTCAGCCGACAAAGTTTAAATCCCATCTGGCAAGCGTGCTTCCCATAATGTTTACACATTAGTAAGCAGAGAGTAGGCGGTCTTTTGTAGCTGTTCGAAAACATTCAACCACATGAGCAGTTCCCCTACAAAAGCAATGTGGTCGAATGTGTTTTCAACTACCTCTGGTCTGGAAGTGGTCGAAAGTGGACAAGCTAAAATGCTTTACACCCCATTTACACCTGTATTTAGTGTCGTCCACTTGTGATCCGATCGACTAAAACGCATCTTAATACCAGGTGGAAACAGAACCAATGGGGTCCATTGGCAGAATTTGCATTTTAACATGAACTACCCCTTTAAGAAAAACAGAAGTGAATGGAAGGTCCTCAAAAGTACATGTACTCAATTTTTGTGTGTGTGTGTGTGTGTGTGTGTGTGTGTGTGTGTGTGTGTGTGTGTGTGTGGTAAGGCAATTCCAAGGAGCTGGTTCTGGGCTATTTATTCACCAGAGACTCCTGCCTTTGTTTTTTCCCACACTTAAATAAAAAGACGTGAGGTCGGCCTGTAGGGACTGCTCGGTTTTGAGATATTTGCATGCATTGATGTGACCCCCGATTACAGTGAAAGTCAAACGCACACATGGAAAGTGATGACATCACTAAGAGCAAGCAATGCCAAATGACAGAACTCAAGAATGGGACATTAAAAACTATAAAAACTAAATTTTCATAATGCTGGAGTTTTCTGAGTGGCTGCTAGGTGGTTCCTTACTGTACACGTTTCTATAATAATCTGGTTCCAACAACAGTTTGTTGTGTTGTTTCCAGCAGGTATTACTGAGAACTCTGTGGGGGAACTAATATGTCATGTAAGTCTTCTAAATAATGTCATGTAAGTAATCTGGAAACATCTCTCTCTCTAAGATATTTGGAAAACCACTAGAACAATGCTATATAAAAGAGCTCCTCAAATCCAGTCCTGGAGGAGCACTGCCCTGCAGAGTTTAGTTCCAGCCCTAATCAAACACACTTGAACAAGCGAATCAAAGTCTTCAGAGTTACTAGAAGATTACGGTAGGTAAGTTTGATCAGGGTTTGAGCTAAACTCTGCAGGATAGTGGCCCTCCAGGGCTGGATTTCAAGAACCATGGATGGATTTCAAACAGAGCAACAGACAATATTCTAAAGATGGCTGTGCTCTTGTTTCTCTGGCGCATTAGGTCCACACCGCTGAAAAGGTATTTCAAACTTCTTTTACACCCTTATTTGAAAAAAAGTAAAAATCAGGGCCTTAAAGGGTTAGTTCACCCAAAAATGAAAATTCTGTCATTTATTACTCATGCCGTTTCACACCCGTAAGACCTTCGTTAATCGTCGCTTTATAATATTAATATTGAACCACTGTACTCACATGAACTGATTTAAATATGTTTTTAGTACCTTTATGGATCTTGAGAGAGGAAGTGTCCATTGCTCCCTATGCAGGCCTCACGGAGCCATCAGATTTCAACTAAAATATCTTAATTTGTGTTCTGAAGATTAACAAAGGTCTTACGGGTGTGAAACGGCATGAGGGTGAGTAATAAATGACAGAATTTTCATTTTTGGGTGAACTAACCCTTTAAAGTCTGTGATGATCTTCAAAAGTTGACATTCATTTGTGGTCATTTGCTGAAACACTGCAGGGAGATGTTCTACTGGCAAGGATTTTGTGGTCTCATTGTGAAAGGAAAGCTTTCCAGGCCTTGGCTTTGTTGAATGTTCAAATGTTAACATTAGCATGCTTAGCCAAAACCAATGAGAACAATTTGGGCTTTACTATCAAAACAGTATCTCTAATGAAAACAAGCTAACCACATTTTCCGCTTTCAAAAATAAACGTAATAGAAAACGAGACAGAAATATTTTGTGTTTAGCACTTTCCAATACTAAACACCTGCTCAATCTCCTAGGAATCAGGAATGGAGCCTTAGCCAATAAGATTATCAACAGACCCGGACCAATTCATTCACATATTCAGTTCATCTGTCCACTGTAATACGCAAACAACTGCATACCCAACACATCTTTCTACTTCTACTGTAAACTTTCTATCTATAAAATCAGAGCTACAATGAATGCAGAGGTTTTTCAGGCTTGGTACACTATATGCCAGAAGCCACAAGTCAGTGTATTTTGTTTAAAATATTATGTTTAATGTGTTTAATAGAGCACCCGTCTACCTTTTCAGCGGACTTGGTTCTGGAAGTATTTTTCCTATACGTTTTTTTAAAGGCTTTCATTATAAGCCAACCAGCCAGCTATGAGGTGAAACACAACATTACAAATTTGATTTGAAGTTAAAAGTATTTGAAAATTAAAAAAAAAAAAAAAAAGGGTACAAGACTATATACTTAACAGCTTTAATAAAAGAGTGCAATCCCATGAAGCACTTTGAATGACAAATTAAAAATGATGGATATATGAAACTATTGATTTAAAGATTTATTGAATATACAGATAAAACAATTTATGTTGATTGCAAAATATGAATATATACAAATATTTAAGTAGTTTGAGAAAGTGTTCTTTTTTGTGATGTGCTTTTTTATATTTTCTGATTGGTAAAGATTTCTTTGCAGAATCATGGGTAATGTAGTTTTCACCAGAAATGACACTTAAAGATGACTATTTAAAAAAATAAGTTGAAATAATGCTTCAACAAAAGCAAATACCATCGATTAACAACCTCGTAACTTACAGTAGTTCTGTCTTTAAAGGTTATTGTTAAAAATCAATTCCCCTATGGAGACAATGAATGGGATTTTTATTTCCTGAACCCTGCTGTTGCCGAAGTTGGATTATGTATATGGCAGACTAGTGGAAACTAGCTTGGTAATATAATGCTAATGCTAACATAGCTAGCTATTGGGTCTGCTTTATAGACCTTATTTTCCAGAGAAACAAGCGCGCCGGCATCTTTAGAATATTGTCTTTGAATATTGTCTTTGGCATCGCTGTTGAAGAATAATTAGCTGGTGAAGTGGATTTACCTGTTGTAGAGTTAATGAGAGTTATCATGAGCATTGTAATGTTTAAAGCAGGTGTCTTAACAAATGTCAGTTGCCCGGGAAGATTTTAAAATGAGCAGTTCATTCATAAATACGTAAGATCGCTGTGGAAATACAAACCGGAAGTCAAAAGACAACGAGCGCGGCGCTGAAAAGGGGCGGGGCTACATAAGGTCTATATGCAACTGTTTTTTCTGTTGCTCGTCAACAAAGAAGTCTCTCATGGCAACCAAACTGCATTAGACAAACATTGATAAACAGAGCTAGCATTTGTGTTGCTTGTGTAAAGAGGATTATTTATCGTTTTTATTATTTATCGGTTTTATTATTGTGTAACATAGGAACCGAGTCACTGATAAATTTTATTTGCGTAAAACTTAGGATTTTTCATTAACTGAGTTTTCAGCTTCAAAGTTGTAATGAGCTGAATGAGAAACAGCAAAGGAAATCTTTAATGAAAAATTTTCTGAAATGCCTATGAACAAGAAAAATGCTTGTGGACTTAAACACAGAAAAAGTGGGTGGACACTGTTTGTGATTTCACACATTAGATAAATATCTGAAAATAAAAGTTATGAGGAGATCCACTTACCTGCACAACATCTATCCCTCTTTTCCTGAAACAAACAAACAAACAAACAAAGTTATTTTTTTTGCTCATGTCACATGTTTACCAGAAAATGAGAGAAACAAAACATATTATATTAAAATTTTACTAAATTTTTAAATTCAAGATACTATCATAACAGATTACATTTTGACATGAAAATGCAGCCTAAATAAAAATATCTGTTGCCAAGCAACAGAGTTGAGATCAGAGAACCCCTGACTGGCTGTAGGAAGGGAATCAACACCATAGAAGCTGATTTGTGCTCAAACCTGTCAGAAGTCAGAGCCATCAACCTGCCTGTGCTGTTAGAAAATCTCTGCATTTAGACAGTGCACAACAAGGATCGACTGTCACAAAGCAAGCGCTAGTCAAATGTTAGAATTTACCCCAGTGTTTCTGTAAACAACAGGACAAGCTAACACACAAGAATGCTCTGTTTTCGAGCGGTTATATTTTTGCACTAAATTTTGTAAAGTTAAATATTTGCTGCATTTTACTTATGCTTTGTAGTGAGATCCTGAAATTGGATCCTGATATAAATAAAGCATGTTGGTGGGGAAAACCTTTGGATGATTTTAAGGAGCCATTAAAGTAGGGCTGCTCAACGATTAATTGCGATTAATCGTTTGCAAAATAAAAGTCTGTGTTTACGTAATATATGTGTATGTTCTGTGTATAATAATTATGTATATATAAATACATGCACATACATGTATAAATTTAAGAAATATATACATGTATAAATAAATATACATATTTATATATATTTTATATTACATATAAATATAAATATTTTATATATAAATAAAAAAAAAATCTTAAATATATACATGTATGCGCATGTACTTATATATACATAATTATTATACACAGAACACACACATATATTACGTAACACAGACTTTTATTTTGCAAACGATTAATCGTTGTGCAGCCCTACATTAAAGTCGACATGAAACAGAAGTTGTGGTAGATTTTCTTCCCTATTGTGACATATGTCCAAATAAAAAGGCTGCTCGAACAAGAAAAAAAAAAAAAAAATGTAGGGCGAGACTTGATTTTGTCGATCAGCAATTGATTGGATCATTGGTTTGCTATTGCTGTGATGTCATGTGACTGACAGGTTGCTTTGCCCTCACACCAGTAAACACATGATCAGAGAAAAGATAAAAGATGATAAAAGATTACACATGAATGTTTGAAAAAAAATAATGGTAATACTTTACAATAAGGTCTCATTTGTTAACATTAGTTAATGTATTAACTAGCATGAACTAACAATGAACAATACATTTGTTACAGTATTTATTCATCTTTGTTAATGTTAGTACAGTCGTTCATTGTTCATGTTAGTTCACAGTGCATTAAGTAATGTTAACAAATACAACTTTTGATTTTAATAATGTATTAGTAAACATTGAAATTAACTAACTAATATTAATAAATGCTGTATAAGTATTGTTCATTCTTAGTCCAACTAAAGTAGTTAAAGATGCCCTAGAACTTTTTTTTAAAAAGATGTAATATAAGTCTAAGGTGTCCCCTGAATGTGTCTATGAAGTTTCAGCTCAAAATACCACATAGATTTTTTTTAATTCATTTTTTTAACTGCCTATTTTGGGGCATAATTAGAAATGAGCCGATTCAGGGTGTGTGGCCCTTTAAATCTGGTGCTCCACGCCCCAAGAGCTTGCGCTTGCCTTAAACAACATAAAAAAAGTTCAAACAGCTAATATATAACCCTCAAAATGGATCTTTACAAAGTGTTTGTCATGCAGCATGTCTAATCGCGTAAGTACAGTGTTTATTTTGATGTTTACATTGATTCTGAATGAGTTTGAGGCTGTGCTCCGTGGCTAACGGCTAATGCTACACTGTTGGAGAGATTTATAACGAATGAAGTTGTGTTTATGAATTATACAGACTGCAAGTGTTTAATAATGAAAATAGCGACAATCTTGTCTCCGTGAATACAGTAAGAAACGATGGTAACTTTAACCACATTTAACAGTACATTAGCAACATGCTAACGAAACATTTAGAAAGACAATTTACAAATATTACTAAAAATATCATGTTATCATGAATCATGTCAGTTATTATTGCTCCATCTGCCATTTTTTGCTACTGTTCTTGCTTGCTTACCTAGTCTGATGATTCAGCTGTGCACATCCAGACGTTCTGCCCTTGTCTAATGCTTTGAACATGAGCTGGCATATGCAAATATTGGGGCGTAACAGTCGGTGTTACGTTGAGATTCGCCTGTTCTTTGGAGGTCTTTTAAACAAATGAGATTTATATAAGAAGGAGGAAACAATGGAGTTTGAGACTCATTGTATGTCTTTTCCCATGTACTGAACTATTTAACTATGCCAAGGTAAATTCAATTTTTGAATCTAGGGCACCTTTAACTAATGTTAACTAATGAAACCTTATTGTAAAGTGTTACCAAAATGATGTGCACAGACAAATCATTTATAATAAATACTACAATATTCCAATAGTCCATTTTGATTTCATGCTGACTTTAAGACAGGCCACCATTTTCCCCTTCTTATGTCAGATTATTCCACACCAATGTCAAAATAATCAAGCAGTGCATAAGCCAGAGCTTATTTATTATTCTGTCAGGAAACATCGTGAGTGGGGCTTGTGGGAATAAGTTTCAGTGAGACAGAACTTTTCTGTGTGGGTTCATTCATTATGGAAGGAAGAATATTTTTGAGGGAGATAGATTAAAAAAATATGGAAACTGAAAAAAACATCTATCCAAAAAGTCTTAAGCAGTGGTTTTCACAGAGCACTAGTGCCTCCCTGAAAACCACTGGGTCTGTCACAGCGAACAGACGAAACATGCCTGAACTCCTCCTGAATGTGGAGTATGTTGTGTATATATGAATCAAAATGTGTGCCAGGAGGCGGGAAATCCGTTGTGAAAGGAAAGTAATTAAAATGAAATAAAATTCATTGACTGTACTAGTCAGAGGTCCTTGACCAACATAGCCTGAAGGCACTCAAATATCAACTGTTGTTCTCAGAAACCAACCAGGACTGTGTTTCTCAAAAGCACTGTTAGCTAAATTGATCGTTGGTGCCAATGGTTCCATCTGTCAGTGGTCATTTTGTGCTCTGTTCTGAGAGAAAACTTCCTGAGGGGAACTTCCTGAATGAAATTAGGGTTTGTATTACATTGTATTCTATCATATTACTGTTCGTTGTTTACATGTAAGTCTGCTTGGAACACTACCCTTCTGCAGCATACACCGAATCTACGCTCAGAGCCACCGTGGAAGTTTCACCTCCCGACAAACAAACGCGCGACCAGGGCTAAAACACTACACAACACCGCTGTCATGTGTAACAAAGCTCCACTGACTACAATAGGAGCGCTTTTGATCTAGTGCACTAGTCGTAGCTGTGGTCACGCTACATGTTTGATGGGTTGAAACTTAAATGTCTGACAGATGAGATGGCACAAGTTAACTATTCAAACATGAATATGTCATTTAATGAACTGGAACAGCCTACTGATAGCAGTTCTTCCCACAGATTCCCATTGGCTGCTACCGATAATCCTGTCACATCTTAAAATGTTTACTAAATGTTAGAGTTTTTTATGATTCTCACTGGATTATTACATTTACTTTTTTTTGGGGTGAAAATAGTAATGTGTCTAAGTCTTTTGCACAGTATTGTATATGTACAGTACAGTCCAAAAGTTTGGAACCACTAAGATTTTTAATGTTTTTAAAAGAAGTTTCGTCTGCTCACCAAGGCTACATTTATTTAATTAAAAATACAGTAAAAAACAGTAATATTGTGAAATATTATTACAATTTAAAATAACTGTTTTCTATTTGAATATGTTTCACAAAGTAATTTATTCCTGTGATGGCAAAGCTGAATTTTCAGCATCATTACTCCAGTCTTCAGTGTCACATGATCCTTCAGAAATCATTCTAATATGCTGATCTGTTGCTCAAGAAACATTTAATGTGTACAATTGTACAAAATATTTGTGTACAATATTTTTTTTCAGGATTATTTGATGAATAGAAAGTTCAAAAGAACAGTGTTTATCTGAAATCTAATCTTTCGTAACATTATAAATGTCTTTACTGACACTTTTGATTGATTTAATGCATCCTTGCTGAATAAAAGTATTCATTTCTTTAATTTCTTTTAAAAAAAATAAAAATAGAAGCTTTGTATTTCAGATAAATGCTGTTCTTTTGAACTTTCTATTCATCAAGGAATCCTGAAAAAAAAAAGTACACAACTGTTTTCAACATTGAAAATAATCATAAATGTTTATTGAGCAGCAAATCAGCATATTAGAATGATTTCTGAAGGATCATGTGACACTGAAGACTGGAGTAACGATGCTGAAAATTCAGCTTTGCATCACAGGAATAAATTACTTTGTCAAATATATTTAAATAGTACACAGTTATTTTAAATTGTAATAATATTTCACAATATTACTGTTTTTTACTGTATTTTTAATTAAATAAATGTAGCCTTGGTGAGCAGACGAAACTTCTTTTAAAAACATTAAAAATCTTAGTGGTTCCAAACTTTTGGACTGTACTGTACGTATGCACGTAGAGGACAGGAACAGTCATATTAATACACACAAACACAAATATACATATTTATACAGTATGTGTGTATATTTGTGTGTGTGCACGCTTTTGTGATTTATGAGGACACAAATTTGTATAATGACATGCGTATTACACTGAAAATGAAATGAAATGAAATGAAATATGAGGACATTTCATGAGTCCTCATATTTAAAATAGCTTTAAAAACATACTAAACAATGTTTTATTAAAAAATGCTTGGCTGAAGTTATCCAGGAGAAGTACGGTGTGAAACGAGACACAGAGTTTTGGACTGAGCTGGGTCACAGTGACAGATCAGGGCCGCTGGATTTAGAGATACGGACAGAGGAAAGTGTGGCTCAGATTTCATTGGTTTCATTCTATTATCCAAGTGAAGCAGAATATGGGATAGAGAAAACAAAACATGGTGAGCACATTCACTTTTATTATGACTAAGATACGAAAGAGGGTAAAGAAAACAGTCCAATAGCACAATGTGCTCAGTTTCAGATATTTTCCTCATAAACCATCCAGGTTAAACCAATAATGTAATTTATGCCAGAAGACGAAACAATCTCCAAGACATATTTTCTTGTTAAAGGGTTAGTTCACCCAAAAATGAAAATTCTGTTATTAATTACACACCCTCATCTCGTTTCAAACCCGCAAGACCTTCGTTCATCTTCGGAACACAAATCAAGATATTTTTGATGAAATCTGAGAGGTATATGAATCATCCATAGACAGCAATATAATCATTAATTTCAAGGTCGAGAAAGGTACTAAAGACAAAACCTTCGAAGTGACTGCAGTGGTTCAACCTTAATTTTATGAAACGACGAGAATACATTTTGTGCGCAAAAACAAAATAAAAATAACGACTTTATTCAACAATATCTTTTCTTCTGTGTCATTCTCATACATTGTTTACATCCAGCGCTTCCAGGTTCTACGCCACAACGGCGACTCATTATTGGCCGGCTCCTGAGTCAGCATCACATGCAAGCGTCGTGCTGCTCACGTGTGCAGCTTTGGCCAATACTGAGCCGGCATTCAGACGTAAACACGGAAGCGTAAGGATAATGACAGGGAAGAGAAGAGATAGTTGAATAAAATCATTATTTTTGTTTTGGTTTTGTGCACAAATGTAATCTTGTCACTTCATAAAATTAGTGTTGAACCACTGTAGTCACATTGACTGTTTTTACGATGTCTTTAGTACCTTTCTGGAACTTGAAAGTGTTGATTATATTGCTGTCTATGGATGAGTCATAAACCTCTCGGATTTCATCAAAATATCTTAATTTGTGTTCCGAAGATGAACGAAGGTCTTACAGGTGTGGAACGACATGAGGGCGAGTAATAAATGACAGAATTTTCATTTTTGGGTGAACTAACCCTTTAAGCTTGGAGGGTTTCATTTAGATTTTCTCAACTTTTGACTGTAGCAACAATGAAGAGCTGCACAATTCTGGGTGTTTGAAATGAGATTGCAATCTTTTACCAATTAATCGTGCAGCTGTACAACAAAGTGTCAAAGTTTTTAGAATTATCGTTACAATATTGTGAAAAAGAAAAATCAAATAATTAGGAATGATCTGTACCACATCAGTTATCAGCAGATGAGATTTTTTTTTATTTATTTATTGATATCAGTCAATATTGGTTCTCTCACCTCCTCTATTTTTACAATTTTTATTCTTATGTTTTTCAAAGTTAATTTTAATACTAATAATTTGATAACACTGTAATCTTTAGCAAAACTCATTTTTTTTCATACTGTACATTATAATGCCTAAATTCACTTTTAAATTCATTTTTTTAATTTGTTAACAAAATAGTATAGAATTTTAATTATCAGCCATTTAACAATTATCAGTCATAACACAAAAATGTTTTTATCGGATTATAAGAATTTCAATGTCAGTACATCCATATACATACAATGCAATGCATAAATATTTGGACCTGATGTGAACAATTTTTTTTAAGTAAAAAAAAAAAAAAACATCTAAAAAAATCTGATGAGCAAAGTCAAAAGCAGCCTTGTGTGCGATTCAAAGATAACATCCATGCTTCACTGAGCACATTCATTTCACAGGCCTGTGTTATGGCACACGTGTGGTTACACAGCACGCACATGACTGCACCAACCGTGATGGCTCTGCCAACTTCCTTAAACATATGATTACACACACAAGGCAATATTGCACCTGAGATTTCTGTCAAATTTAGTCAAACAGACCTTCAGCAGTTTTAGAGTGCCTGTTCTGAAAGATTATTGAATGTCAATAGTACATAACACACATCTGTCATCCTTCATCAGACTTGTTTAATATTAAACCAAATCTATTTGACAAGATTAACAAACATTCTGTGAAACGTTTGAGAAGGACAAAAAGGGGGTTGGAAATCGTGATCTCATTTCTACGAGAACACAGTCATGACCCCTTCTAGACCTCTGTTTAGCTCTGCAGCTGTGAGCGAGGACTGCTTATAACCTCTGCAGGGAATATCACAGCCATTTGCCGTCTGGGACAGGACACACACTCGCACACGTTGGCGGGGGAAATACTTGTGGTTACCAAAAACACAAACCGCTTTGGTCTTACACCTCTGTTGTTGCTATGCTTCACTTGTTGCCCTGGTTACAAACAAACTGGAACTGTTGCTTGTTTAGTGTGCAGCCCACAATTAATTGTGAAATGAAGGCATAAATAGAGTTTGTGCTACAAACATTCATAATACTACAAATCATGCAGATTGCTTAGGGAGGGGTATGTTACTTTTCTTCATGATCAGATGATTTTTCGCCTGTTGGGCCAAACCGTTCTCGTTGCTTGACACATGGCTCCAGAATGTTACCTTTTTTCCTGCTGGTGCGACCAAATTTTGTTAGAGGTCGCACTGGTGCCACCACCTCGTTGGCCAACTGATAAGAGCTGCCATTTCTGTTGCATATGAGAAACAGCGAACGAAACGAAAGTGCAACATTGTGCCATGAACGAACAAGTTATAGAAGGCTTTTCAATCCACAAATCACCAACATTCACCATGGATTTAATGAAG
The DNA here is from genome assembly GCF_018812025.1 of Megalobrama amblycephala. NCBI lineage: Eukaryota > Metazoa > Chordata > Actinopteri > Cypriniformes > Xenocyprididae > Megalobrama > Megalobrama amblycephala. Next base: position 28,278,309 of record NC_063048.1, read on the forward strand.
TAATGCTAACTGTAACCATGGTATTGTGGCAGAAACAGTCGAATGTATTCATCTGAGGGTTCGTACAGCCTTTTGCAAGTCAAATTCAAGCACTTTTCAGGGGCTTTTAACTTTATGTTTAAAAATCCCTCAGCGATACCAAATCAGGTGCTGGTGCTACCATCTGTAAAACTTATAGTGGCATCGGTGCTACTGCTCTCAAATGTTAGTTTGGAGCCCTGGTTATTAACCATTCCATTTCGTGCCAACCCGGCCCAGCCGGTACGGATATGGTTTCATTTTCCAATGCGGGGCTGATAACAGAGCTCTTTTAAATGTAATAGAAATGACTTTGGGTTAGCAAATGTTAAAGCAACACCATGTAACATTTGCTTACGGTTCCCTTATGTGGTTGATAAGTGCAGTTGTCTGTTATCAATGTCGTAAATACTGTTACTGTATAAGCTTCCCCGTGGAAACCATGTCCACCGACCAGCTAAAGTAGCCCGTGTTACACTATGTTCTACAAATATCATTACATATTATATTTATTTATTGTTACGCCAGAATTAAAAAGTACAATGACAAAAAGAACGGTAGTATGTTAGCCTAGTTTTTTTGCTCGCATAGTTCGTATGTAGCATTGTTCGTAAAGGGTGTAATTTGTATAATAGAATAAAATGTTGTCCGCATGGTTTTGAGACTTGCATATTAGATCATTTTGTCTTATAGTTAGCTGTTGGCTAACTCCACCCAGGCTACAAGTAAAATAGAGGGTATGCATCGACGTCACTTTCCCGCCGAAAGCGCGCTCCCTCAGCTGGACTGAGTGGCAAAAGAACCTGCTGCGTGACTGGATTTAATAGAGGAAACGGCGAAAACACGAGTAAAACTGACGAATTACACTAAAGGTTGGAATTGAATGTGTTCCTTACAACTTGTCAAATAAACCTAATCCATGGATATTGCATGCAGCCAGGAATCGTGTTTCCTGACATTTATATGTGCCTGATTTCGACGGCGGGGAGACACATAAAGCAAATCTGCCTGTGAATATTTTATATAACTACAATATAGGTAGGTTTAAATCCGCGTAATCACTTATATCAATTTTATATCGTCATATTGTCCAGCCTTAAAACATATATAGTTTAAACATTATAGTATAGTTTTTGTCAGTGTTGTTTATTTAAAAACACACAATTATGCAGAATATAAGATGGAAAATATTTAATTGATGAGTTGTCAACATAATATATAACAATACAATATATAAGGTATGATTTTACCTCAAAATCCAACAATTTGACACAAAATGATTACTGCAAATCCATGTTTATCTGCTGAAGTCAAGTTGTTTCTGTGAATTACAGTGATCCATTTGCTTCTTTTTTCTGTAGCTTTCGGCGGTCTTTAAATATATGCCTCAGGGTTTGTGTCAAAGCTATTTGTACAGTCAAATCACAAAGCTCTTTCCCGTTTTGGATGTGTTTTGTGTGTTTTTCGGGACATTCACGCTGAAAACCAATGCTGCCGCTCAGTCTTTTGCCACTCAGTGGACGTGACCGCAGTCGTAACGGTCGACGGTGACGTCACGTGCATATCCTCTATACGTGACGTATGCCGTAAAGCAGGTCGCACACTTCCGCTGGCAGGGGATGGGCGGGGCTCTGTGTACCGACCCAAACACGAAACTTGCAGAGTGTGGTTGTAGCCACTAGGAGGCTGCTCAGGTAGCAGCAGCAGTAGAATTCATCCGGTTAAGAGTTGTTCTACCACTGAATTAATTTTAGAGAAATTATTTTAAGGTCGAGGGTTAGGGTTAGGGTTGGGGGGGTTAGACAAATTAACATATGTTTGAAAATAAATAAAAGATAGAATATTCTAGTTGCAAATGGTTTATATATATATATATATATATATATATATATATATATATATATATATATATATATATATATATATATACACACTTTAAGTACTTTGTGTTGTCTGATAAACACGTAGTGAGTACAAAATTCTTAACATTGTTAAATTTAACTGGTTGATGGGAAAAGCAGCATTCTAAAAATTCACAATAAGGTATACAGAATCATTCATGGTATTTTAAAGTGCCCACGATAACAGTACTGTGTATGTTCATCACAATATATCGTACTACAGAATACCGGCTACTAGCAACACACTTAAAACTACCGTACTGTTCCAAATATAAGTCAGTGTTATTTTCTTGGAAATACATCCATAAAAATGGGGTCATCTTATATTCAGGATCTAGACTTCTTGAAGAAGAAAATGACAGGCAAGTGTGACAGTACGTAGCTGAAAAAGAAATGAAGGGCTACCCATAACCAGAGCCGTCATCCAGTTGAAGGCACTGGATATTGCCAAAGAGCTGAACATACCCATCAACGAGCCCCTCATTTCTTCTTTCGTCTACGTACTGACACACTTGCCTGTCAATTCCTTCGAAGCCGATTTGATGCAGCGTAATGGTGCATGTCCACAGGGCGGAGCAGAGCAAACATTTTCAGTTCATTGAATTGAATTGAAGACGCTCGCACCATAAGAATGATGTGGCGTAATGGATTAGCATTACGCCGCAGAACAAGTCTTGCCCGGCACTTGACCTCCGACTTCAGGGAGAAAATGCTGTCTTTTTATGAAATGCGGATCAAACACCTGTGTTTTTTGACATGCCAACATCTGTCACTGTACATAAAAAAAGACATCAGTCATTGTGAAACTAAAATCTACTGGAAATGAGAACTACAGGTTATTTTTATGGTATGCCATAAAGTGTTCATTTTTAAATGTGATTGCTGGTCCGTTTTACCAGTATTTACCATTCTTTCAATATAAAAATTAGAAATTAAAATATGAAAAATATGCAATATGAAAATTATTTTCAAATAAAAGCATTTTCTTTCTAAAAGATAAGATATGGTCCTTAAAAAGTATTTTTTCCATCTTAAAAAAAAAGGGGGAGGGGGTCTAATTATGATCAGGGTCATCTTACATTCCGGACAATATGGTACTACGGTAACTTTGACCAAAGAAAGATTAAGAAAGCTGAAGAAAAAACAATGTTTAAACAAAAAGCAACATGTCCAGCAACAACGCAAGAGAGAAACATGAAGAATGAAAAGAAATAAGCAGACTCCTTTTGTCCAATGACATGAGGCCAAGTAAATTTATGATCATTTTATTATCAGGTGAACTATTTCTCTAAATCTAAAATGAAAGCAGTAAGTTTTTATGCAACACTGTTATCTTGCAGGATCTCCAACATCAAATGGATCTCTAGAGAAATCTAAACTAGAGCTCATAGAAGACTAGCGGCACTGTCAGAGTCATTGCCAAAACATGAAAAACAACAAGACAGTGCTAGAGAAAGCCTGCCCAGAAAATAATACAGTCATTTGAAAGGTCTGACATGAGTTAGAACAGCCGAATAGATCTTCGCTCAACTCAGATTGATTGACTCTGGACAGTTCAAGTAATTTGGTTGAAGAGGTTATAAAAGGATTAACATTTTAATCCACAAAACATTTTTAATCTGTGCTAGTGTGATTGACATGCTCAGAGGGTCACCAATATATTCAAGTGACATTCAGACTTGCATTAACTTGATTTACTCAAAAATGTGAATGTCCTCGAGTGGCCCAGCCAGAGACCGGACTTGAACCCAATCAAACATCTTTGGAAAGACCTGATAATGGCTGTCCACCAACTGCCCTCATCTAACTGGACAGAGCATGAGAGGATCTCCAGAAAAAAAAAAAAGGCAGAAAAGCCTCAAATCCAGGGGCTCAGTTGCACCAGCTGTGTGTAATAGGAGTGGGAATCTCTAGGCACCTCACGATTCGATCCAATTATGATTCAGAGGGCTGCGATGCGATGATAAAACGATTATCGATGTAAGTGAACACTGTAAGCATAAAAAAAAAAAAAAAAAGCATGTGTTTCTCACAGTGCAATGAAGACTGCAATTGCCCTAGTAATTTGCTTCAACCTTTTTGAAATGTATGGAAGATTATTTATATTTAATATTTAAATTATAAGTTTGAGGGTTTTTGTGTGTGTGCAAGTTTATTGGAAGCAAACAGAATACGGCTGTTTCTAGAACACAAAGTGACATTGCGCATCTGCGGTTAAAAACGAAACTCAGAATCGATTATGAAATTCTCAGAAATTATTCAGAATCGCTGAAGAAAGAATTGCAATGCATTGGAGAATCTTTTTTTTTCTCCCACCCCTAGCTGCAACATAAAAAGATACTAAGTTACTTACGCACTATTAATTATTTTTAAATTGCACTATTAAACTTAGTTGAAACGTAACTAAGTATAAACTAAATATTTACAAAAATGTGGATAAAAATTATTATAAACGTTGACAAAAGTCACATGTAGCAGATGTTGTTTTTGTCCCTCATCCACATAACGAATCAAAAATATTGATGACTCATGTTGTTCTAAACAGATTTCTGTCCAATCAAATGCTCTTAAAGGTGCCCTAGAACTTTTTTTAAAAGATGTAATATAAGTCTTAAGTGTCCCCTGAATGTGTCTGTGAAGTTTCAGCTCAAAATACCCCATAGATTTTTTTTATCCATTTTTTTAACTGCCTATTTTGGGGCATAATTAGAAATGAGCCGATTCAGGGTGTGTGGCCCTTTAAATCTTGTGCTCCACGCCCCAAGAGCTCGCGCTTGTCTTAAACAACATAAAAAAAGTTCAAACAGCTAATATAACCCTCAAAATGGATCTTTACAAAGTGTTCGTCATGCAGCATGTTTAATCGCGTAAGTACAGCGTTTATTTTGATGTTTACATTGATTCTGAATGAGTTTGAGGCTGTGCTCCGTGGCTAACGGCTAATGCTACACTGTTGGAGAGATTTATAAAGAATGAAGTTGTGTTTATGCATTATACAGACTGCAAGTGTTTAAAAATGAAAATAGCAACAGCTCTTGTCTCCGTGAATACAGTAATAAACGCTGGTAACTTTAACCACATTTAACAGTACATTAGCAACATGCTAACGAAACATTTAGAAAGAAAATTTACAAATATCACTAAAAATATCATGTTATCATGAATCATGTCAGTTATTATTGCTCCATCTGCCATTTTTTGCTATTGTCCTTGCTTGCTTACCTAGTCTGATGATTCAGCTGTGCACATCCAGACGTTCTGCCCTTGTCTAATGCCTTTCATCCAGACGTTAATACTGGCTGCCCTTGTGTAATGCCTCAATCATGGGCTGGCATATGCAAATATTGGGGGCGTACACCCCGACTGTTACGTAACAGTCAGTGTTATGTTGAGATTCGCCTGTTCTTCGGAGGTCTTTTAAACAAATGAGATTTATATAAGAAGGAGGAAACAATGGAGTTTGAGACTCACTGTATGTCTTTTCCATGTACTGAACTCTTGTTATTTAACTATGCCGAGGTAAATTCAATTTTTTAATCTAGGGCACCTTTAACAATGAGAATGCCCCTTCCCCAATACCACCTGTCTCCAAGCTAGCTAGCTCAACTAAAAAAAAAAAAAAAAAAAGATTTGGGTCAATGACGTGACGGGTCATTTTTTTTGTCCAAAGGCCTTAATAATAATTAAAAAACAAAACAAAGATATGACATCCAAAGTATGTAAGGTAGCACAACTAGATCTCTTTTATTGAATCCAAAAGGTTTTAATTATATTTTGCTACATATAAAAGGTATTTTAAAGATTTTGAAGTGTCAAAAGGTCATTCGTTTTAACCGTCCAAAGGCCAATACAGCCATTTCATTAGTGATTAAAATATCTTAAAATGTAATAAATGTATTTTTTTTTTTATTCTGGCATGATTTTATAACATCATATATCAACTAAAATTATGTGTAGAAGTCATCGCTTTGTTATGAGAAAGAATGTCCAGAAAAATGAATTTCATTGATGTCATTAAAAATAACAAATATAAAAGGGACCATTTTGGATCAAGTCATGCGGTCAATATCATGTGACAGGATGTGACATCATTCAGGCACCTGCAAAGGACCACATGGTCATGAAGCAAAGTAACTAACTCTCTCTTAACTATTTGAAAATGTTTTCACTTGCTCATACGCATGTCCCGAAACATCAGGTCATTCGGTACAACCGCTATAAAACATGGAAAATGTTGTAATATTTCAAAACCTAAATATAAAATGTTTGATTGTCCTTTTGCTAACTAGCTAGCTAGATAGATATCAGCCTGTTAGCATTATTCGAAAATATTGTCATTCGGTAAAACCGAAATTTTGGTTAAACTGAATGACTTTTTAGTGACGAATATTGTCCATCTTGTAAATTTTTTTTTACAAAAAGAGTGTTAATTGATTATAAAAACCACATAATCTCATTGTTAATACTTAATACAACTTCTAAATTAATTATATCTCCATTATGTTTTTTACACTTTTAAAAACCTTATTCGTCAATGACCTATTTACAATGAATAACAAAATATTTTTTGTCTGTTTCTCAAACAATGCTACTTTATGGCTTCAGAAGACTTGGAACAGAAAAGTCTTTAACATTTTTCCATTGTTCAGTGGAAGAAAGTCAAACAAGTTCGGAATGACATGAGGGTGAGTAAATGATGACAATTTTCATTTGAGTGACGTGTCCCTTAAAAAAGTGCTAATGTGTAACACACAAAAACATATCCCTTTGCTAACTGGCTGACAGACTTGACCGCTTACACTGAACACATTGTTGTATTCCCTCGATCCCTCACTTTCTCCAGCTCAGTCACACAATTCCTCACACACAGTCACAGCCACTAAGGAAATCCGATGCAATGCTGGCTTCACACATTACACAATTGTTCATTCAGCTGGAGACAGAGACAGTGGGGCACAACGAGCAAAGCGCAAGACAAAAAAAAAAAGAAGAAGAAGACCAACCCCACACACACATAATCTTTCACTACACCACACATTTACGACACACACAAAGCACTGTAACCTTAACCCTTTGCAGGTCCAGCAATTCAGTTTGCTCAGGTTACACATGCAGCCCATACAAACACAGCACCCAAGTGCATTGTCCAAGTGCTTGCAATGCCAACTTTCACTCACTCATTCACTCTCTCTCCCTCTGAATGTTGGGTAATAATCCAGGGGCCCTTCAATGATGAGTAAGCCAATCTGCCTAACTGCAAAGTCATAGGGAATAGAAGTGCTGGCACAGTGTTAAAACAGCCAGGCCAAGACTAGTCACCTACACGCACCATGTAAAATCATTCAAGGGTATCAAAGTCTGGAGAGCAGAGATACTTAAGCCAAAGAACAGTCAGAGCATAACAAAACACAGGCTTGAGGAAAATACTGCAAATATTTTACAGCAAGCGCAGTTTTAAACTGGCAAATTACCCTTTTGACATTGTGCATTGTGAACGGAACAAAATAGATGACTCTTTATACAAATTAGACCTGCACGATTAATTGCTAAAAGATCGCAATCTCAATTCAAACACCCACGCAATCTCATTCCTAAATGACAATGATTCGCCTGTTTCTATTAAACCTTTCACAAAATCACCAAGGAACATTCCTATCTGTGTTTGCGCTGCCGCTGACACAGAGACAGCAGGAAGCAGCTTCACAAACAGTCTTTCACAGTATAGTTGTGTCTGTTACAAATATTCAAATGATCACAGAAGTACTGAGATAAAAGCTTATAGTTTGGATATAAACACCGATGTCCATAGCAGTGATCAAAATACAGCAAATCAGCTTTTGAAAGTAACTTGGCAATTCAAATAACGATTGTGTCATTACATCGTTACACCAGTAGGTGGTGACAAGTGACTTAAAAAAATGTATTTGTCATTGAATCATTCATTCAAGAGATTCATCCACTAATGAAAGAAGTGAAGTCTTTATGAGTGAGTCATTGAATCGTTTATTCAAACTGATTTTTTTAAATAATTCAAGTTAATTAAATATTTTTAAATAGACTGCAGCAATTAACATTCTGTCAGAACCTCTAGTAAATTACATGTTATTTTGTTCAGTTTGTCTGTCCAGAATTGTGGGTGATCTTTGTTTGAAACAAAAAAAAAAAAAAAAAAAAAAATCATGATTCTCAATTTATCCAGAATTATGCAGCTCTAATACAAATAAAACCACTTTAGAATAACCCTGCAGAGTAAGATATAATTATATATTTTTGGGAGGGGAAAAGTAAGTGTGCAGCCATGCAAAACTCACTACCACAATGTTAGGGTGCTGAAAGTGGTAGCCAGGAAATTGCTATTCAGTTGCCAGAATGTTCTTAGTGGTTTTCACCATGTTGCTATGCAGTTGCTAGGGTGTTCTGAGCGTTTGCTTAATGGTCCAAGACAAATCAGCCCAAAACCCAAGTGTATGTTATATTCTGGCCCCTACATATGGCTCAGGGGCCAGAATTTAATTGAAGAAAAAAAATTGAGGACAAATTATAAGAAATACTTAGGAATGTTCTTAAAGGAATAGTTCACCCAAAAATGAAAGTTATACCATAATTTACTCATCCTCAAGCCATCCTAGGTGTATATGACTTCTTTCAGCCGAACACAATCAAGGTTATATTAATTGATATCCTGGCTCTTCCCAGCTTTGTAATGGTATCACTGGCTTACGGCAATGGCCGTATGCACTTTCACAAAAGAGTAGAGTTCTGGTGGAAAGGTGACCTCTGACCCGACGTATGATGAAGGACGTAGCCTAATCCTGCGTTCCAAATAAAGTTGAAGCTGGTAATATCCCAAATTAAATGTCCAAATTCAGACCTCAGTGAGTTTCAGTCAATCACACGTCACGTTCACATGTTGACCACATGATGTCGTCATGCTTTGAAAACAGCTGACGAAAAGCAAAAACGAAGGTATCATTATATAAACAATTTCTAATGTAAAAGTTTGCTTTTATGTTTATGCTCATTGGGAACAGGGCTTGGAGACATCTTGGAAGTGACGTCAAATGACGCGTCTCGCCGAGGTCGGGGTTGATCAATGTACAATGAGTTCACACGCCGAATGTCCGACTTTGAGCGGTGTTGCATACGTTATTTTCCTATTTCCCAGAAGGAGGTGGGAAAAATCCAAATTCTGATCTGTGAACGCAAAAGCGCAGAGGATAGAGCAAAAACGCCGGTCACTAATTAGAAGTCTAAAACAAGAAGTTTTAAAGAAAAATGTTGGAGGATTTTGACATAAGAGAAGATGAGCTACATCTATTATATATTATATATATATCACACACACACATTAGGCCTATATATTTACAAACTTTTGTTAGATGCAATTAATCATGATTAATCGATTTAGTTAGAAATAAAAAAACAGTAGTAACTAAGGATTTTATTCAAAAAAAAAAAAAAACGCATCACAATTGCTTAAATATTAACCCTTTGATTCACAACATGGGTCAAAAATGACCCGGCTGAGTTTTTATTTTCTATATCTTTGCAAGAAATTAATTTCATCATTCAGTATTCCAGGTATTCCTCAATTAACTTGTTTTTGATCATCACAAATCCTCATTTTCATTTTTTCTTTCTTACTTTTTGAATAAAAATAATTTTTGTATCACTACCCTTCTAATGCACAACATGGGTCAAAAATGACCCGTATTCATTTCCTATGTAATTTCAATCATGGTTGAGTGTTTCTTTGCTGAATCTTTCAAAGAAATGTATTTTATTATTTATTTATTTAATTATTTGTAGAAAATCAAAAACAAGATATTTAATGAATACCTGGAATAAATAAATGACAAAATACATTTCTTTCAAAGATTCAGCAAAGAAACACTCAGTCATGATTGAAATAACATAGGAAATGAATATGGGTCATTTTTGACCCATGTGTGTAAAATTGATGTAGACATACAAAAACTGTGTTTGTTTATAAAGTAAGAAAGAAAAAAAATGAACATAATGATTTTTGACAAACAAAAACAAGATATTTAAGGAATACCTGGAATAAATGAATGATAAAATACATTTCTTTTAAAGATTCAGCAAAGAAACACTCAGTCATGATTGAAATTACATAGGAAATGAATACGGGTAATTTTTGACCCATGTTGTGCATTAGAAGGGGTTTTCATAGCTTGTGCATCAAAGGGTTAACAACACACCTTTCCTAAATAATTCATATTTTCGAGTAATCCGACATGCCTGACATGTCAAGATTTGCTCAACCAATGCATGAGTTTGGGATGGGCTATCCCTTTATCCAACCAAAGACAGACAGGGAGTGTTTGGGAAAAACCATTTAAAACTTGCAAAATTGATTATTTTAGCTATATAAGTGTGGTATGAGTCATTTGCGCACTTCTTTAAATCAGATACGCAGTCTGTCAACCTAAACAACAATTTCTGCTTATGAAACACTTCCACGAGAAATAGTGTCTTAATATGCATCTTATGTTAACATGGATCTCTGCTGCACAGTATTACACAACCTCAAGCAAGCAACCTTCCTGGATCTTTCTCAACCACAGTTCAAAGTCCTTTCTAACATGCACAATGAAGAAAACATTCAAGAAAAAAAAAATCCTGTCACACCTTTGTATTCAAACAGCTCAATCAACTGATCTGTCAAACAGCAGAGTGATACTGGAACAAAAGCAGACACAGAAAACAGCTGTTCTGGATGAACCGCTGACCACAAGTACGGCCTAAGCCCAACAGCAACAGACACCTGCTGTGCTCTTACATGGAAACACATGCAGGAAGAGATCCAGGCTGATGGATCTATATTCACCTCTCACCTGCACATCTCTGCAAAGGCCAAGAAATTGAGTTTCTTCATCTTCTTCTCGCTGAGCCAATAGCCCACTCGTCTGCCTCTCAGGAAAGTCTGCATTTCAGCGGCTGATGGCCAGATGTGACAGCAGTGTCACTCCAGTGAAAACAGGAAACAGTCTTCTTATACAACCCTGTGAAACCAAAGCCAAGAGAGATTATCAGTGCCTGAAATGATGAACATTTTTTTATGAGGGTTAAATCAAAGACAGCTAACGACTTACAGTGAACAATAAAGAGGCATAAATGTGTCTGTAAATATACTAGCCAGATTCTGCCCAATATTAATGCTCCACGGCTTTGACATCAAACCTAATGAACTGCCTAGATAAACTGAATGTTTGGGTATCAACAAGCACTTTAGTTGGAATGTATGCGAGTTTCAATGTTCTATTAGAACATCATGGGATGCATCATTCAATAAACAAATCATATGCGAGTTTAATTCAAAACCATGGAAATCAAAGGTTTAAATAAAAAGTAGAAAAAAAAAAAAAAAGATTAATTACAAGCAAGTTTAAGAATTTGTTTTGTTCATGCAATAGTCTTAACTATTTGACAATCATATGCATCAATTATGAGTGCGAGAATTTGACTATTATAAGCGTTATGTCCGAACATCTGATGCATTATAAGCTAATTCAAAAGGTTCTCATATCAAGTGTGAAAGCTCAGTTTAAACATTCAATGCATTATGCAAACATTCTCTGGAAATTCAAAACCTCATTGGTGAGTTCAGAGCCTTGATTCGATTAAAAAAAATCAATAGATTATTGGAGAGTTTATACTACGGAGCTGTTGAATGCTCGAATCTGATTGGTTGACCAACATTCTAAGGCGTGCAAATATTTTCAGAGAAATGCACGGCTAAAGTAGTTCTAGCAGATCTTGACCACATTACAGACACTTCGCCAAATGATTTCAGTTATTTCAAAAGGTCCTTAAGGCCGGAACACTCCAAGACGACGAACTAGTGGCGACGAAAGCAGACTGCGGGATTGGCTCAAGTTGGCAGCGGGAGTGTCCAAAATGAGCCTGACACACCAAACCAACGCTCGACAGCCGACGACCAAGTAGCACGTCCGTTCTGCGCCTGCGTGAGATGAAATGCCTTTCCGAACCAGCAGGTGGCAGTAGCTGAACAGCCAGAATGATCAGATGGCCCGACGGACAGACGAGCTCCAACGCCGATTCAACATTTCGAATCGGCCGAAAAAGGCTGACGAGGACCAACTTCAGCCGACGGTGCGAAACACACTGAGAAAACGTAGTCGGCCGACGAACAAAAACTTCCCGACGTCCGACCG